>NW_017259198.1:956967-966960 GCF_001594045.1 Atta colombica
TAATGCTCTCAAGTACTTCCGTGAATCCCTCTCATTATAAGACTAAATTATGCTGGGTCATGAGTGATTTAGTGACGGTTTTCATAAACGAGTTCTCGATATCGGTTTTAACTACCGCTACGCAAGCTTTAATTGGGTCAAACGCACGGATGAAAAGCAACGTCGTCTCCGCGTGATACGAAACCACAGTGGCTTCGCTTTTATCCGTTTATCAATTGAGTCTCCCCCGTGAGACACCCTTACTACCTATACCGCCCACCCTCCGTGCCATGGCAGACGCCGTCGACGGCTCTGTGTTTCGATATTTATGGCTTGCTGTATATTACACATGAATCTTCGCATTTCTAGTGCCGTTGTGTATTCGACATTAAATGCGTAGCATTGACTATTATCGATTTAATTCGATCGATTGACGCGAAAAGCAAAACATACTCAGACAACACATGTTTTATTTTCTCTCGTAATTTTGCACCAACACCGGAAAAAAGATAATAAAATTAATGGAAAATCAAATGTTTGTTAGCATTATTTAGTTACGAGTTCGTTAATTATATACAAGAATTGTCTAAAAATTCAATAAAAATACTATAGCAAGAAAGTTTTCGAAGAATTAAATAAAAAAGTTATTTATTAATTTTTATTTTAAGCAATAATTTTTAAAATATAAAGGTTTAAATATGAGAGACAAATTATATACACAAATTATATATGTTTAGATGATAGTTGTGAATATTAATGAGCGCGTTGAAGTGAGCCCTCATTAGTGTGATTTATATCTTTTAATAATTTAATTTGTTATTTACGTACTCCAATTTTAACCTAAGATTGTTTTAAGAGCGACAAATAATTGACATATAACTTGCTTGAATTGTAAAAATTCACATAAAATATTATTAAGATCCACCTTGACCAAATATGGTCCTCTTCTCTCATTTGCTTTGAATTTTCCATTTTTATTTGATATTGTTCTTTTAATAAATATTGTTCTTTTAATAAATTGTTGCATTTGAAGCAATTTATTAAAAAGCGTGATATTTGGAAGAGTAAACTATTTCCGATCAAACCGGACAGAAGACATCGACATTTCCTTCTCAAGGAAACGAAGCTCGACGAAGCAGGTTATATCATGAAGGCGCGTTTGCGTGCGCGTTCGATCAACGTGTGTGTCTACGTGGGTGTAGTATAAGCTCCTCTCCTTGCTGCGCAAGGCAATACAGATTTATGTAAGTATTTAGCACGGGCTCTTTGCTTTATCGCGAGTCGCCCAGCCAAGACGTCCTCGGCCGCTGGTGTAACCACCGTCCTACCCCCGGTCTGACCATCCGAAAATTTTCAATTATTTTTTCTCTCCTCCTTTCTTCGTCTTTTTGCTTTCTTCCGTGGTCTCGTGGGATGCCTAGAGATGCCCGACTGCTGATTATCCGGTCGTCTGGACCGTGAAAGAAACCTAAACCGCGTTGATATCGCTGTCCTTACGATTACACGATAATCAGTTGCCAAGAAATATTTTTTATTGAAATTTAAGAAGAGGAATTGTTGAATAAATTTCTTGACGTATGATACATTTAAATTTTCAAGTATAAAAAATTAATTCTGATATCTGTAAATTTTAAAAAGAAAAAATTTCGTAAGAAAAACTGTAAAGAGGTCTCAATTTCAAAACGTTATTTCATCAAAGTATGTCTGTAACATTAAATCTTAATTAATATACCGTTGAAAAAGAATAATCCAAAATATGTTTTTAATCTAGACCTCATGTGATTAAAAAATAATAAAAAAACTAAAGGGATGTTTTTGTATTAATTTGGATAAAGCTAATTAAGGGGATTATAAATGATATAAACATTACAAAGACTTTGGCCATTGATATCTAAGCGAAATTCTTATTGATAAAAACGTAGTTGATCATCAACTTGAGCTTTAAAAGAGTAATGTCGTTTTCATGGGCTTCGCGAAAATATATTCAGATATTACACGTGTAACGTTAAACCCGGCAATAAATAAACACGGGGGGTAAGAAAGATCGCCCGGAGTCAGCCGGCGAGGAAATATGTGCGCAATATCCTGATCCTTCCACAGTTAGCTTCAAGTCGCGGCTGTACGGAGGATACGAGCGCCGGATCAAAAAGACGCGCGCTCGTGTACAGCGGATTGAAGGATTCTGTTTGGCCAACCATGAAAAGGCTAAAAGCCATCGGTATCGTATCAACAACCCCTACGTTCGAATCCTGATCTCCTTTAGGAACGAAACTTAAGCCACATGGCATTTCCTCTTGATCCTCGTAAAAGAAGAACTAATCAGTGTCTCCGAATTTGTCGAAAGCCTCAGTACACATGTGACGTTGATCTTCATTCCTTTGCGATTCATACTGGACACGGATGTGTCTCGTTCAAATCGAAATTTGCTCGATATTTTATTTCAAGCAGACATGCGTGAAAATTAAATTTTAATATTTCGTCACATAAGAGATTACGTTTCATTTTATTTCGTTTTATTTTAAATTAGCTATATCTGTGATTTACATATCAATGTTTCTTTATAAAAAATATAAAATGTATTAATTATCTCTAAATTATGAATAATGCTAAAAAAGATTTAAAAGTATTTTAAAAACTTTATATGCTATTTACAAGACAAAAAGAATATTCAAGAAGAATATAAAATATACAATGTAATATTAAAAAAAATAAAAATTAAATTAAATTAAATCATAACAACGCAACAGATTATACTTTAAGTTTCAAAAGAAATCTTTTTATCCCAAATTTCACGATATTTTTTTTTTATTGGTCTACAGCGCTTTTCCCCCTTATATTCTCCTATCCCGCACAACGCATTCATGTTCGCCAACAAACCCCAACCCATCCGGTGATCTATCCGGATCTTGTGAAGCGAGCTAATCGCCGGGGCCTCCGCGTAAGCGCTTTCTTACCACGTGCAAATAACGGTCATGCGGATGCAGGGCACCGGTAGATCCCGCACGGAGACGAAGAGGGAGGGGGCGGATGTGGCGGAGATGTTGGTGCTCGGTCGATCTTAATGCTGTCTTAAGCCCACCGAAGCGCGACATAAATTATGTATCGTCCGGGCGTAAGATGCCGCCAAGATCCCAGGAGCACCTGGTATTCCTGGTTCGGCTCACGGTTTCTCTCCAAGACTATCGCTCGCTCTCCATTCCCTACCCCCTCTCGGTTTATGTACGCGGGCGCACTCCTACCCCTATTTCCACATCACCGGGGGTCCCTAAATTTTCTCGAAGTCTATAAGGGTTAAGGAATTAACTGCGGCTGCTGGCTGGACCGACCGTTCGGGCCTACGAGCTTCTGATACGCCAGGGTGGTTGCCTCCAGGGCTTAATAACTGGGGTGAGGATCGCTCACCGACGGAACGAGCGAGAGAGGTGGATGATAGAAGGATCTTCGCCAAAGGCCATTACAAGGATTTCTTTTATTTACGGTCGCGAAAGAAGCTCTCGCGTCGAGCGAGCTAAGTGGTATGATCTCCTCTTCTTGGGCTTTACTCTCGCGATAGATCTTGACCAATGATCGCTAAGCGTCCACTCTCCGAGGCTTAATACCCCCGTTCAATCGTATAACATTCGGCAGTAGATCAATTAAAGCGTCGTCGCTGAGTCCAAAATCACAGTAATATCACTACTGTGATTCCTACTCTTTTAAGCTTTCATGTAATTAAGATCGATAGTGGCTCTATTATTACGCTTTCAGTTTTTTAAGATATAAAAATTCTATGCTAATTTTTTTCTTCCTTCTGTCGCGAAAAAATTAAAACTCTATTTGTAGTATATTTTTCAAATATTTTTGAACGTAAATATAAGTAAATATATCAAAAAATGTTTTTAAATTTGTTTATTTTGGACTTTAATAATCACATCGACATATAATCTTTTGGATATTTCTCATTAGGATTGCGATCAATAAATATCTTTGGGCAGACATTATGGCTGTACTTTATTTGTTGTAAATGAGAAAAAATGTTTGCGTTTGCGTTATTCTTTCTTCACACGCACGAACGCATCTTCGGGAGTCGGTGCCGATAAATTAACGGGATTAATTATCCGACTATCGGATTACTCGCAGCAGAGAATACGGCCTACCCCTTGGTGATTTTCCTTCTACGGCTCATTACTTTCAATCGTTGGTCTTCAGCCGGTCGTTCTCTTCTTCTACTCGTAATTTTTAGTATAGCCGCGCGAGTGCAGGGAGGGATAGGATTAAAGAATAAGAAGGGGAAAGCAGAGTTCGTTTATGTGACCTCATCAGCTACCCTCGACGAAAAGAGAAAGAAATAGTAAGAGAAAGAAAACTGAGAAGGAGAGAGGGAGAAATGAGAGCAAGACAAGAAGATGGAAGCCGCGTCGCCGACCGTAGCATCCCTCAAGGATTATGAGGCCAATCCTGCGGCTAATTTGCGAGCTCTCGAATTCTCAAACCCCTCTACTGTCTCTCGACTTCATCCAAATCGTTCTTTGGTCTCCCTTCTAACTATTTTATCGTTGTTTCTTTCGCCTAATTCAGAAAGGAAATCTCTTTTCTCGTATTATGTCATATATTAATTCATTTCATTTCATTTCTTAATAAATACAGAATTTGTTCAGGAGATTCTAGTTGTTTGCAATCTTAACATCTCAAAAGATTTTTGAATAATTTTATATTACATCTCTATAAATCTGATTCATATATCATTAATTTATAAGCTGTTATAAATGTAACAAGTTTATATATTTTTATCCTGTAGTAATCCACTTACAAACCCAAATTATGTGTATCTATTCGAGGAATGTATAAGTAATGAGTTATCACATATCTCATTGACATTTACGATATATGTTTTAGCAATTATATGTATTTTTAAAAAGTAGTAGAAAAAGTAGTAGAAAAAGTACAGTCGACACGCTCTACGCGCGTTTGTTACAATCCGATTCAACGGCGGAGGGCATTTTCGGTTCTTATCAATCGCATCCAACAATCTAACCATCCTGGCCAACATTATCTACGGCGAAACGTCCGGCAGCCGCATGGAAATAGAATAGTTAGGCATATCCTAGCTACGGCTGATAGCAGAACCGCGCGGCTCTCCCTCTCACTGTCTCTCTCACTGTTTCTATCTTTCCCTTTTCCTCCTTCCTCTCTTTCTTTCTCTTTCTACCTATAACTTCCTCTCTCTCTCTCTCTCTCTCTCTCTCTCTCTCTCTCTCTCTCTCTCTCTCTCTCTTTCTCTTCCACAAGCTCTCTGTTATTATTCAGGAACTTTGCTGACAGCTCTCCGGATAGGCAGATAAGAATGTCCTCTGAATGCCAAAGCATACACAATGCTCCTTTGGAGCGACATGTACCCACCTCTCGTGGATACTTTTCGTGTACACGATCGTGTGAGAATGCAAAGGGTAATGTTTAGCTCGTGTTATATCGCATTACATTCGCGATGGTTATAAACGATTCTAAATTTCCTTCGATCATTTGCAATTTGTCGACTGTCGCCCAAACGCAGCTCATTTGCTACCACATAACTCACGTCAGGATTTGTTCTCTCTTATCGCTTATTAAATTATAACAATAATAACTCGTTGAGCGTAACTTATTGCATGCATATTTTTGTATTACATTGTATTTCTCAAAAATACGACGAAAAACATTTTCACACAATTTTAAAATATTCTTTTATAATTTCAATTATTTTAGCGAAACTAAAGGCCATGGCACATAGAAACTTAAGACGTAAGACTTAAAGCAGTAAGCGAATTGACCAATCATAGTAAAGATCATGAGATCATAACGTAAGCGGCAGCGAATCCAACATGTTGATTTCCTATTTAAATCTTATAGGTCTTAAATATGCCTTGACCCTGTGGCACATGATGCATGTTTTCTTGCTGAATTGTTTACGTTTTAGTATTACTAGAAATTCTGCGTTCTATGTAGCCCAGTTTTAGCAATTTATTAAAACGCAAGCAATCCAGCAGAAAAAAAGCACAGTGTACAAGCTTAACTACATTTTTAACTACAAAACTACTTCAAAATAATTGCTATATATTGTTTATATTGCTTATATATTGTTATTAACAATTTTTATTTAGATATACATTAAAATATTTTAAAAACTTGTTAAAAATAATAATTTTAATAGAACGATAGCAAATCAATATCATCGGGCATGTTCATAAAATGCCGTAAAAATTTTAATATATATGTCGATAAAGCTAATTTTAAAACTGGTCATTTTTCATAACGATTTAATACGAATGGTGTGATCTAAATTGTCTGCGCGCGACCTGACAAATTAAGATCAGATAAAAAGATGATCCTCCGGGCTGCTGACTTTCAGATTTTCATAAGACATTGCTTCCTCTTCCCTTCTCCGTTGCCATTTCACTGTTCCCTCTTAGTTCTTACTCTTCGGCCCAGCAGCAATTTTCTTATCCGATCGACCAATCTGTTCTTTTCTCGTTTTCTTCCGATTAAAGATCCTGGATGTTCATATGAATAAATGAAATTCCAAGAAACTAATTGTTTTGCACGTTAAATTTGATATTTAATAAAATCAAATATGTATATTTGTAAGTTTAAAATGATTGAAAAAAATTATTTATAAACAACAGTAAAAATAATATTTTACAAAACAGTATTAAACACATTAAAAAATAAGTTTTCAACAAATTTTTAACATAATATACTTATTAAAATTGAAATCTGATCGAATCGAAAAACCAGCTAACGTGATGACTTTATTATTATAATTTCTAATTATTCTAATTTTTAATTATTATAATTTTTATTATTATAATTTCGATATTTTATGCATACTACTCTCTATATATTCTCTATAAATTCTTTGGAATAAGATCTAACTCTAAAGAGTGGAAACTGAACCAGTCTGGAAAAAGAATGGCTTAATTTTCAATATTTAAGAGTGACAATTCGCTTTAAAAGAAAGTATGTTATTCTTCACTACTTGTATTTGAATCTATGATACAGAATGTTTTTTTTTCTGCTGAATTGTCTACATTTTAGTAAATTACTAGAATCGCATCACACAGAATGTCTAGTAATTTACTAAAACGTAAACAATTTAACAAAAAAATCGTATGGTGTATGTAATTGTGTAACGTATCGAAACAAGATAATTTTTTTTTGCGTCCTTTGTGATCTATAAGTGCTCACTTATAATAGATTTATATCAACGATATAACATCAATCCACTCTCAATCTTCGATCACGAGATTCATGATTTATGTTTTGCCCGATGACGCAGTAGAATCTCCACGACATTCGCGGATACCAATGGCACTCGAAACAAGCTCCATAAATCCTTGTCTGCTCCGGCGTTGCTTCCCGAGTCGCGGCTCGGTTTGGAAGGCGGAGCCCGATAACGATAACGAGAGGGATAACGGTAGGTAGATACCTATATAGCGCGGGGATAAGAAGAGGTTGCTGCGGCAAAGTCTAGATTCGATGTTTTGCGAATGAACGTCGACCTGGATGGATCCTTGTAAGACGTTTTAATTGGACAAATCCGCCTATCCTCATTAAATCCGGGACCCCCTGGCGGGCCCACCAGAACGACAGGTCCTGTGCGCGTGTCGTAGATGACAACGATATCCCCTTGGCATCGTCTTTGCGCATTGCTACGTATTTAAACGCAAAAGTCTTCCATTTTGCTACGCAATCAAAATGCGTCTCGAAAATCCGTGCTTTACTATAAGAATCCAATCCTGCTCAATAATCATTTACCTTATACGAGTCTATTAACAGAACTTATAATACAATACAAGTATCCTAATGATGATTATCTGCTCATTAAAACGCGCTATCAATGAAAGCGGAAATTTAATGATACCAAATAAATTTTCCTTCCGTAACGCAAAAAAGATTTATTATACCGTCAATGAAAATACGCGCAACGAAAGAGATTGGCTATCTTTGTATTCAGCGGATATTTTTTTACTACACATCAATTGTGCTTCCGTTTCATCCGGTCTCTTTGTCATTCCCTGCCGCATCCGCAGTCTTACTGTCCCTGAAACTCTCGTGAACAACGCGAAACGCGAGTAGCGTAGACAGATAGTACGCCGCTTTTAGAGAAAGACTCATTGACTATTGTGACGTTTGAGTTAGGGTTGACTCGATGACAGCTCGGCTGTCTTATCTTAGCTGCGAGATTTCGGTCGGGGCGACTGCTTTGTGCATTCGTATACTTGGAGACAGTATCGTTGTGCGCGCTTCTATTACACACGCGTGAACACACATCGTCTCGTCCATTTAGACATATATATGTTATTACAAGCTCTATGAAACTCACGAAATACTATTTGGCGATTTATTGTACTCGTCCGAGACGAATGGATGAATCCGCTCTTAAAGCTCTTACCTCTTGGTTGATTTTTCTTCTTGTGAAACGACGAGCTGCAAAATTCATAGCAATTCTTTAAAAAAGAAGTTTGTTGTATGTTTTCCTGATTAAAAAATGAAATATTATAATAAATATTATAATAAAATGAAATATTTAATTAACAAAAAATGAATTATATAATAAACTTGAGAATTAGAAAAAATTATAATAAATTAATATAATAAATAATATGATATTCATAGATTCGTAGACGATCCACATTTATTTCTATTCTTCCAATATTTCCTGTATATTGAAGTTATCAATAATCAATACATAAATTAATTATAAATATTAATTGTCTGGAAATACTATCATTTTTATATTAATACGTTGAGCCAATTAATTTGTACTTGGTGCAGAGGGCAGATACTTAATAATATTGTTTTGTCGTGACGTATATTTTTTATTTGACATCACCTCGTATTTACACTCATGAAAGTCCATAATAATTATATTAATTGTTACGTGATAATTACAATGAATGTGCGGCCGGTAAACGTTTAAAACCGCATGTCAACGATAGTAAGGAGTAACAAGTCGGTTAACGATTTCCTTTTATTTCCGTGCTGCAAAGGCCAAGCCTCTCTCGCGCTTCTCTAGTCAATGTTATTTAAGGAAATTAACTAGTCGGCATGATATGGATGCTGTTGCGGCGACTCGCCCTCGAATAGAGCCATCTTCAGCCGCTTATTCTTGGCCCTGCGGTTCTTGAACCAGAATTGCACGTTCTTCGGCTCTAGACGTGGAAACTTCTGGCGATAGGGCATCTTGTTCAGTTCCTCCGTGTACGATAGAATGAGCTATGGACCGATCATAAAATCGTTTTTTTTTCAGTGAATTTCCCATGAAAAGTGCAAATTAAAAATTTTCCACAGCAACTTTTAGTTATCTTGAGGCGCCATATTAATTGTATAACGTTAAAAACGAGAAATGACATGCAATAAATTAATTGCTACGTATAGCTTTACCTTTTTTAATTTTCCTTTAAAAACATAATAATTTCGTAATTCTGAAATCTAAAATATGCGGTAAACTGAGATATCTGTTCAATGGCGGTATTTGACAACTGAAAAAGATGTACCAATATTTTTGAAATTTAGGAATTATTTTATATTTCTACATGACATATCGAATAGATAGTTGTTTTGTCGCATATTTTAGTCGCAGATTTCACAATTACGAACTTATTATATTTTTATAAGAGAAAATAAAAAATAAAACTCTACGTAACAATTCATTTATTGCATTTCTCGCCTTTGACATTACACAAGTGATATCGTCTCGAGACAGATCAAGCTTTTAATGAAGTTATTTTAAAAAATTCGAAGCAAGGAAGTTTAAATGTCAACTATACATTCCTTTCCTACTAATTCATGAAATTTACCAATATAAAATAGAATATGCATAAATGTTTTAATGTAGGAAACATTTGGAATGAATAAAATTTGATTTATGACTGAAATATTTTGTTCCGAGTGTAATTATATCTACAAATATGCTATCATAATTCATAGAAATTTCTCATAATATGCTAATGTCGCCATCGAATAAGGGACAAATTAGTACGATAACATATATATATA
>NW_017259198.1:967060-992005 GCF_001594045.1 Atta colombica
TTGAACCAATACTCTAATCTCGGCACTTCCGTCACGGGATCGATGAACGTCCGGTTCCTCTTCCTTCTCTCATCGGCTAGCATGCTGGTGGGACAACCGGCAGGTCCGCGCGGCGGCAGATAATGCGACATGTACATTATACCATGACCAAACATGGGGCTGGGTACCAAGGAAAATCCTGGCGGAATGGGACCTGTATGCCTGGTTTCGTCGTCCTCGGAACCAGAGGAAACTCTCGCGTCTTCTTGCTTTACCGAGGCTGGAGTAGATGTCGGCGGTTGTTGCTGATCTTCGGGTCTTGTAGTCAAGGACAGTGGACCGACAGGTGGACTACTCGGTGGACAGGGTGACCCCGATGTCGACTGAAAGCAGCAATTAAGAACCTCATCTCTTTTGGGTTTTAAGATCCATCAAATATCACAAGCATTAAGATTTTATGTAGAAATTTCCGAAAATCGCAATTTTTGCTATTTGCCATTTGATGTTTCTTTTGAAAAGATTCGAGGAAAATTATCATTTTTTTTTTAATATGATATTTAATCTTCGATGCCTTCTGATATTAATTTAATATTACAATTTTCAATTCTTTCATAAAAAGGTATTTACCTGATGCCTAGTGTCCTCCTCTTCGTCCGTGCAGTCTTCGCTAACGATGCTGGCGCCCCTCGGGCTAAGCCCAGGTGGACTGCAGCCATTCATGCTGGCTCTCTTCTGTGCTGCCCTGGCGTTCTTGAACCAGTACACGACATTATTCGCGTCCAGTGGTTTCCTGCCGCGGCGCGACTCTAGAGAGTTCAATTCCGCGACATAGTGTTGTATTTGTTCGCGTGACGGATGTTGATTCTCAGCAAACCAACGCTGGAGACGCGGCAACTCGAGCTCTGAGTCGAAACTGGTCCTCATCCTGGTCTTGTGCGAATACTGAAGAAGTGCCGGATGTGGCGGTCCGATCGGACCGCCGCCGGGAGCGATCGTACTACCGCTATCGGGCTGTGGACTTTGCGTGTGATGATGATGATTGGAAGTTGGTGCTATTGGATTTATACCGAGACCTATCTGTTGTTGCTGCAGCCACGTTTCAAAATTTCTCTTTGTCTCTTCTGACAGGTCGTTACCGCCTCGACAGAGGGATAGCAGGGTCATCTGCAAGAAGAAAACATGATCTTTCTTCAAAGACCTTATTATTATTATTAGCTGCTTTATTTAATGGTGTTTAATTATCTCTCTCTCTCAAATCATCTCTTGTCACAGTGATATAGTGACCTCTTCTGTATATACCCACTGTTACATGGGATTCCTAGTTTTTAACGCCAGTTCCTTGCTTTTCTTAAAAGAAGTTGTCATGACATAGTACTTTTAGTTTGCTATTACTTTTCGAAAGATCGATCAAATAAAATCTTACATATATGTTTTGGGATTTAAATCCGGATTTTTAACACAGAGAGAGTATCCATGCAACTTTCTATTACGATCGCTAATGTGAATAACAAATCTTGTAAAAAATAAAAGATTAATTAATAATTATAATTAATGTAATGATTGTTAAAACATTTTTATTTTCTTACTTCGTTTGTCCGTATATTAGATAATATTAAATTTTTTATTAAAAAGACTATTAGTCACGTTGTAAGCGCAATGCAATCCTTCCACATTACATTGTTTTTGAGATAAATAAAAAACAAGATGAGTAAGAGATATCGAAATCGAAACCAAATTATCAAGACAAATTTATTACGTGAATTCAAATTCTTTCGACAATCGATTTCTCTTTGGCTGGTTGTTAACGTGGATAAGCATTACAAAGTGACGTCGTTCAGAATCGTCATCATGGCATTAAGATGACAGATTATGGAAAATTTCGCTCAGGAAGCGGTACGCGCATCTTATCTGGCCGATGATTTATAAGAACAAATATATCTTCGGGCTGGAAGATCAGACGCTTGACGCCACTTTAATAACGCGGTAATCCCTCGCGTATCCCTGGCACCTTGGTAGTGTCAGATACTAGACGACAATTATCCGGCCGCCAGCGGCTTCTCGCTAGTCACCTCCTCGAATTCTCATCCGCCTCAGTTTTACGACACCGCACTTAATCACTCCAGGTAGGCAGGTGAGGCGCGAGTCTTGACAGGCGTTCTCAAGATTTCAGAAATCGTTCGGCAAACAGTGATACGTCGTCGAAAGCGGGGCGGCCGGCTTATCTGACAACATTGCACCGCGATTCGAAAGCCTGATTTACACGTATTTATTATTTAAGAGTAATTGTGCACAGTAATCGGCTGATCCATAAAACGGTAGTAAATCAATCGCGGTCATGAGATCCAGAGATCAAACAATCCGCGAAATTGCAGTAAGTTCGCGAAATTCGTGACGCGTATATCAAGAATTATCGCTATGATTTTCGCACATTATCTTTATCATAATTATCAATGTTTTGAATGTCCATAATTCTGATGTTTTGAAAGAAATTGGTCAACTAGTTATCCTATCTCTTAACTATTATATAAAAATTGTTCGTAATTACTAATTTTTTTTATTAAATTTTTATAAAGACATGCTGCTATATTTGTCGCCATTCTTATATAATTCTTTATCACGAATTTTATTTTGTTAAAGAAGTGTAGATGCTACAATCAACAAATCTTTATCAAAGCCAACGTAATCTTTCTTTTTACATAAATATATATGTGCATGTATTTATAAAAATGTAAACCAGATTTTGGGATGTACGTAAAAAAATTTTGCAAAAATATATAATAAATAAATCATATATGCCGCTACCGCGCTATAAATACAGTTAAGCCCTAATCCTGATATATCAGACTGACGTCTGTTAACATCACTGTTCTACATTTCAAACTAAATAAGAATCAAAACAGATTTTGTTGCTTTTTATTGTCTGAAATCACGTTGATACTGATGATTTATGTTTGCCGATCCCAATTAATGCAAATTTCATGCCCAAGCCCCAATTGAAAAATATTTATTATCTTTCCGAAACATTTCATTATTCTGAAAGAAATACGAGCACCAAGTACTTTTCAAAAATTATGTTTTAATGCTCTTCATTTGTATGACTTTGCATGTTTAAAATTCTAATCACTCTGTAATGAAAGCAATTTTGATATATCCGAATGCCACAAATTGTGCACTTCACCTGAATCACGGATACCAGAGATAACTGGTACCAATCTCATGATAAATATTGTTGCATCAAGATAAAAGCAAATTGAATTTACGATTTATTTTAGAAACGCAGAAAATAATAAATTTTTTGTCATTTACTATAACTTTATTAATAAGCATTTAATTTGAATTTATTTCTAATTTTACTTAAAATTTAATATTGAAGAGAATTAATAAAAGCATTTGCCAGATAATATGTCAATTTAATTTTCTCTTTAGAGAAAAGAAAGATTCCTTACATTTGCAAAAAAATTCGTAATTAACGAAAAATTTCTGAACCTTCAAATTTCTTCATAATTATCATATATAAGTGCGAGAAATAGAATAATTAAGATAGAATAATTTCTTCTGAAAAGATGCCATTGTCAAGAAATATCATACGTAAAGGAAAGCGAGGAAGGGAAATGCTTGACAGCACATCTTCGTGCATCATCGTCAGATTAAGCTAAATCTATGCGAGAGATGTTGGTTCTCCATCACAGCGGTTCGCCATTAGCCGTCGGGCTACGAAACTCAAGTAGGAAACGTTTGCCAGAGAAAATTGGTAATCATAGACCACCGTGAGCGGCATTAAAGTTCGGGGATGGGCGGGTAGCGGGATCTTCAAAGAGAGTGCACTTAGATAATGCCGGCTCGGAGGAGGCAGGGTACTTCTCCTCTCTCCCCCGATACCGATATCGAGGGGCTTTTGATGAAGGCTGCGAATTTGGTTGAGTAAAGGGTAATCCTATCACACGCTACGAGATCTTCCGCTGTCGGAAGGGCACATTTGCGCGTGTGGACCAACCCGAAAAATTGCGCGTCTATTTCAATCTTCGGGGAACGAAGTCTTCAGGGAGAGAATCGCGCGACCGGGATAAACTTCTCGAAGTCATTGCGAAAAGAATTTTCACATAGTTAGCTGGAATAGTCGGCATTACTTTAATCAGTTTTGTCGCTGGAGACAAAGATTGAGTGAGAGCCATTAATTCACGCAACGTTAATACAATTTGTAAAATCATTTATGCAAAATTGTTAAATCGTCAGCGAAATATTGACATTGTGATAAAATTCTTCTCTAGAAGTTAATTACCATTGTCTGCTTCATTAAGATCTTGATTAAGATGTAGTTTCAGAAAAATCTGTTTTTGCTACTTTAGGAAAAAAATAAATCAATTAAAAATTTGCGTGATTAAAATAATGAACATTACAAAGTAAAATATTTCAGAGAAGATGAATATTCCAGAGTAAGATGATCGGAATTCGAGAAAACTTTATTATTCGAACGTTTCGATTCGCGCGGGAATGAAAGCTACCAAAAGCGCGGTGACTTCTCTCGACTAGTGATTCGAAACCAAGAAAGCATTTATTCAAGGTGAGGATCAGCGAGCCGCGAGCAAGAATTTACCGAAGATTACCACTTGCCGTTCTTACGGGAGGTATAAGAGTACCGAGCCGGAGGACTTCTTAATGAGATTAAGTGCCTCGACGACAAACACTCTTTGACTAGATTTACATTTTATACATTTTTAAGCGGTTGCCTTACTACTATATTCCTTGCTCCGATGTCGCCTTGAATAGTCCTTAAATTCTCTCGATATATCGCGCCATTATTTAACCTCATTTTTTAAACGCATAATGTGGATATATATATATATAAATTTTTTTTTTCTATGATCTTTTTTTTCGTACTTTTATTTTTACTAGTACTAAAATATGGACTAAAATAAAGAAGACATAATACGCCAAAAAGGTGAAAGATAGGAACTATTTTGTTGAAGGATCTAAAATTTTACTGAATACAGATCTGAAAATAATTTTGTTGGACTATCAAAATAATTATATTTAAAATAATGATAAACAAAAAATTTTTATATTCTAACAACTAGTTTGAATTTCTATCAAAATTATTTTGATCGTCCAACTAAATTATTTTCAGATCTGTATCCAATAAAATTTTAGATCTTTCAACAAAATAGTTTCTATTTCTCGCCTTTCTAGCGTATTACGTCTTCCAATAAAATTTTAAATCTTTCAGCGAAATTGTTCTTTCCGTGCAATATTCAGAATAAACTTATATTTTGTTTGAATATAAGTACGTCTCATTAACTATATCCATTATAAACATATGACGCACGCACGCACGCACGCACGCACGCACGCACGCACGCACGCACGCACGCACGCACGCACGCACGCACGCACACACACACACACACACACACACACACATTATATAAGAAGAAAATGCTTATTAAATTAAATATGATACAACACATTGCATTCCTTTTTCCAAATATTAATTGAAAAATGTAAATTTTGACACCTAAAAGCTTTCGAGATACCTTACCTCATCCAAAGGGCACCCGGCGGAAACGAGAAGCGTGTGGCTATGCAACAAGAGCAACCTCAGCAATTTATTTCTAACTTCAGCTGCCGGACTGGGAGGTGGCGGCCTGGATCTGTACACCTGAATTTTCAGGGTCGCCACCGACGTTAATTCGGCCAAAATATCTCCTACTGTCAGTAATGGTCCATCGGCAACTTTCTCCATCGGCAAAGGCTTCCAGTTACGTATAACGATACTCCCTCTTGCACTTGGTATCAGATCGCTGGAGTATCCCAGACGAACAAGTGCCTCGCCCACCAAATCCTGTCAGTAAAAAACAAAACTATCAAGATATATTTTCATATCTAGATATTTATAATAATTTTGATCAAAGAAATACTCTACTTTTTTAAAAATTTTTTATTTGTGTGAAAATAGTGCTTCTCAGAGAAGACTTTAATCTTTTTTCTTTTAAATTTATTTTGACATTATTTTATTTAAATAGTAAATTTCTCATCGCCACCACGAAAATTTAATTTTTTAATATAGCAAATTATACTCTAAATAAGTTTTTCGATTTTTTAACTGTAACCATTTATGATATATCAATAGATAGTAAAAGTATATAAAAATATATAATAAAAGAAAATTATTCTTACCTGAAAAGGCATAGCTACCGGAATAATAACGTAAGAGTCCGTCTCCACTTGGGGACTTCGCCATTTTTCACGGCTGTTGCTCACATGGCTTTCCACAATATTGTGAATCGTCTCCACCACACAATGCACCGGTAGATTTTTCGCTGTGACAGACAAAAGCGTTTGTATGAAGTAACATACTCGGCAATCCATTCTCATTATGGATAACAATAGAGTAACGAATTTATTATGGGTAACATATTAGCTAACAATTGCGTCATTTTACGACTTGTAATTTAATTGTGTACATGTATGTAACGGATAAAAGCTTTCATTAAAAATTCGTAACCAATTTCATAGTCATCTTTGGAATTTCAACTAAGTACAAGATGTGTAATTTTTCATATAATTACATCGGTTTTTAATTAAGAAAATTTTTAATTTCTACCACGTAATTTATTTTTTTATCAATTTCGATTACAAGTTTCTTTCACGAAAATTCCTACTTTTTCTCTGACTGTTTTATCTTTAAATCATCACGGATACATTATTTGACGATTTCTCGAAAATTTGTTGTAGTAAATCTGATTAATTTAATTCGAAAGCTAAAGAGAGTGAGAGAGATATTTCCACGAAGGCTTCGTGAGTCCACGAGAATGCCTCAAATCATCTCGTAGTTTCAGTTGAAGCATTAGTTTCTGTACATCCGGCTGACAATAGGTATAGTCTTCGGCGTTTCGGCATCCAAATTCGAGGGGTAGGATGATTCGCGGTGCGCGCATTGAAGATCGCTGAGAGAAGACTGAGAGAGAAAGAGAGAGTTACGCGAAGCGCAAAAGGAAGAGAGAGAGAGAGAGAAGTTTAACTCCGGTGCTAAGCATATGCAGATCCACTCGTCTATCCCGAGACAATGGGACCTGTGCGATGGCACAATAGCTGCGATCCTTGTGTAACCCTGACTTAAGTCCGAGAGTCTATCCCACTCCAGGTCATAATCCCAGACTTCTGCGAAACCGAGGAAATGGAGTGCGAGAAGGAAGGGAGAGGGATGGTAAAAGAAAGACTGTAGAGAAGGGAAGGAAGAGGGGAAAGTTCCGCCCGCACAATTCCACTGGTTGTATGGTGCCTGTATTTATCCGTTAAAGGGAATCACCAAATTCTCAACGAGATTATTGAACTTGCTGTTTACTGATATACTCGTATATATCCTGCATTGTTTGGAATGCAGAAATATATTTTTGTTACGATATCAATAGAGCAGTCGACGTCAAGTATGTCTACATAAAATGTGCATCTGTAATAAAGATATTGCAAAAAATGACGACACAATGGCTAAAGAAATTTAACTACTACAGATACTTTAACAGTGTATATTTTGTAACTTTAACAGAAATTTAGTTTAAAATTAGAAATAAGAAACAATAAACGGCAATGAAAGTCAAGCGCAATTGGAGCGCAAATTAATTATTTATTGTTTTTTTTTTCAAATCATTCTAGAATTTAAACGTTTCGACTTCATTCTGAGCCATTACCGAGGAGTAAATTTAATTAATTATACATGATAAATGTGATTATTTTCTCAAGCTCTAAGTTAGAATGTAATGGGTGTATTTCTCACATTGGTTGTAAGATCAAGTGGATTTGAATTCAAAAGGAGTTAAGATTACAATTAAAAGCCATGTAGTAATCACATTAATCAAATAAATAAAAATTGACATTTAAACATTATTCAATACGATATTTTTGCAGCACGATTATCTGTGACAAGTGCAAAATCAGCTATACAACAAAATGAAGATAATTTAGTTTAACATTTAATTATGATAAAGTATTCAAAATGCTAAAGTTTCAAATTTTATTGCGATAAAAAGCAATAATTTCATTTTCGTTTGGAAAAAGTTCAACTTGAAATTCATAGAAGCGACTATAATAGTATAATATTTCTATAATAGAATAATAGATTAAATTTTTCCTATAAATTTATTTATAAAAGTAAAATGATATTGAAATTATATTTCTTACGAACATAAGCTAATCAAAGTGCAATATGGATTGTATCCGATAGGTCGAATGTCTCTTGATACAAGGCGTTAAGTCTCCGTCAAAGATGACCAACAAAGGATTTACTGCCGGCGGCATGATATTAGGTATTAATGGCCGAAACTTCCATCTAATACGTTGGACATCATAGAACCCATTTCCTACGTTGCATAAGACAGGTCGTATCTGGCGGGTCCGAAGGCTGGCCAACGTCCACCTTAATCTAGGGACGTATAGTTTTCATTAAGGCGCCCCCCATCCTTGCGTCGTCTTTGTACCGGGATCAGCTGGTTTAAGGTGGGCTTTTACGCCGCAGGATTTAATCGCAGAGACATCGTATTACTCGCTCTGTTTATTACCGACGCGTTGACTTGACACAACTCTGCGATACTCGTTGTTTGATCACAAAAGTGTCCGTTTATTTATTATACAATTTAAGATCGTTCTTTCATAAACTGAAATGTGTACTCATTGTGGGGAGAATTAATTGAGTTTCCATTTTTATTTAGGAATAAAATCGAGAGACTGATTATAAAAATATATAACTTCTATATAATATATCAATAATAATCAAATAAAATTCAAAATGCATTTCTTAATTGTTTTATTAATTTGTACGCTCACAACAAAACACGTTAAAAATTTATCGTAAGAAATGCGAAAAAAGAAATGTAAGAGGTGGCAACTACTCATCCGCGAAATCTTTAATCTCTGTAACCGCAAAGACATTTCTCATTTCTGGTGCAGAACCTATCGGGCTTCCGGTTATCTTCCCACGACGGAAGTGTCATGCCGTTTCGTCTTTGACAGCTCTCGTCGAAAGATAAGATTCATCCGAAGGGCAACCCTTGAAGAAGCGAAACCAGTTTCTCTCGATGGCTCTTTTTCATCACGATGGCTTCATCTTGCGTTTCGCGTTAGCGATTTCTCGTATTGTTACGTCTTGCCACAGTAACATCTATTTATCACTAATTTGATATACGCTATTCTCTTTTATGATAGTATGTATTCAAAATTACAAATTATCGACAATTATTTAGAAATATGATTATTAAAATAATAAATTTCATTAAAGTTAAGCATACAACAAACTAAAAAAATTAAGTTAGACAGTAAAAGAAATTATAAATAGATATGTAATAATTATTAAAATTCTCCATCAAAGATATTAAAAAATATATTTAAAAAATATTATACTAAAAAAAATAGTTTATAAAATTAAAGAATAAAGCTTCCTAATATTTTGTCTTTTTTTTTTCCGCTTTAAAATCCGCTTTTGTGGCCAAACGCATCGGACTCGTAGAGTGATTATGGGAGTCACAACTTTGCAAATTAACAGAACGCTCAGTTTTGCACCGAGGCGGTGGTGCAGATACAAGATAAAAAGTTGGAACATATTTTTCGGCACCCTGCTATCGCACACTCCGCACCGCCGCGATAATGGCCGCGTTCGGCACGGAAAACGCGATTTGAAGGGGGTGCGGCCAAAGAATCATCGTCGAATATTTCTTTCTGCGTCTCTTCACGACCCTCGTTTTCTGCGCGCGAAATGATTACCAGTGCGTTCCGAGATTACCGAGGATCTTTCTAAATCATTGACGGAAAAAGTACACGCCATTTAGATTCATCGACAGTGACGTTTCCGCAGCTATATCGGTGTGCTCGGATACGATTAAGCAGAGTGATGAAGGAAAGGGAGAAATGAATTTAATTTCTTGGAGATTTAAAACGAAGGAGGCAAATTAAAATTTTTTATTTAGATATTTAACACTCAAATTAAATTTAAGTGTTTAAATTAGAAGAAAGAAAAGTCATAATCCGTTTAAATGCTTAACTTTAATATTCTCGTGAGTTGAGTAAATTGTGAAATAAGTAAATTTAAAAATCTATAAATAATTTACGTAACGTTATATGTAGTTAAAGATATCATAAAAAATTTTTAAGCATTTCTAAGTTACAGTCTATATACATACATCAGTTACTTTAATAAACAGAGTTGCATTTGTGCTTATCGAGATAAAAGATATAAAGGATGTAAGAAAATTATCGCTTGTCTGACATCTCCATCTGAAATCGACTGAATGAGCGCAAACTCAGTGCAGGGACCGTTAGTCTTAAGGTTTCTTCTGCGTCTTGATGACTCGGTAATCCAAGACGACTCGATTTAATCTCTCGAAATCGAATCAGGTTACGAAGCCACGTTAAATCGTCCGAATAATACTATTCTTCTGGGCTGACCTGTGCCTGTTCATTGCGGCTGATCAGTGCCCACGGTCAAAAAACCCAATTTGCAGTTTGCATGTCCAAAGAAATGAATTGTGCCACTGGGATATCTAAACCCAGCTGTGTGGCATGCGGCGGAATTCGCAATCCCTGGAAGTCGACTGTTTCCGTCCTCGGAACTTAGCCTAAGCGTGTGCACCAGAAGGAAAGTGTGGGTGGTTTCGGTATCTGGGGCTGATCCGGCGGATGTCGGTCTTTACAGATAAGCGACCGGCTCTTTCGAAGTCTTTATCTGCGACACCCGTTCTCTTTCTCCCTTCCCCTCTCTTTCCCTTCTCATATTTCCCCTCCTGCTCTTCCACATCTTTTTATTATTTTCCTACTAATGAGCTGTTCGGTTCATTCCAGTCAAGTTCTCGGATTAATGTTCGAGATTTTTACCATCACGTCTGTCCCATGTAACATTACGTTTAATTGATTAATCTTATCGATTGGTTCTTGTCCGTCATATATTTATGATCAATTGAAACTACTAGCTACTGATAGTCTCCAACTTTCTCGAGCGTTGTATGTTTCGCGCATGCAAAGCATGCTATTGTTCGTAAGCTCGCGTGCAATATAAGCTCTTTTGATGTTGCTAAGCTTGTCCGTTGAAAACAACGGATAAGATATAATGAGATAACCTTCCAGCTAGTGCTTATAAGATCACCGACCACGCGACGAAACCTTCTAAATCTAAATGTTAGCTGATTCATAGCGACTAGATCACGCATCGTCGCCAACGAAATATCTTAATAGCATCTATATCTCATTTCGCATTTGTATGAACTGACATATCTAGATAATTTGCAAAAAATACAAGATTAACAGATTTTCATTTTTTATTTCAGCAGGATTATTTTATATCTCTTAATGTAAATTTCGTTATCACTATAACACTGCTGCGCAGCAACATTGCAACGATAATGAAATTTGCATTAAGAGTTACAGAATAGGCCTGCAGCTATTGAAATGAAATAAATTAAACTCTTACGACTTCTGAAATTTACAATTAACTTAATTGATAATAAAAAAGAATTTTTAGAATTTTTTAATAAAAATTTTATTATTTACACTCTCCGAAATTGTCGAAATATAATACTGTTGTCGAGATCTTTTATTGATTCATTATAATTTTTTCTAAAATCTTATCTCATTGCCTTATCTTTTCAACTATCAAGAAAGTTCATAAGGCTGAGATAATGTCTAGATTAAGAAACGGTTAGAAAATTAGTCTTAAGAAAAAAACATACATCCTCATTCATCGAGAATGGATTTGGTCGATCCTTTCGCCGAGGAATCCGATCGAGGTGATCGCCGGTTCGGCGAACGTACCATCACTCGCTGGAAGCAAGGGTGAAAACTTGCCCTAAGATGCTTAGAGGGTAAGCTCTTATACAACGTGGAGAATAAGAGAAGGGTGTAGTTCTCCGATACTTTACCGTCGCATTCTCTGTCTGCGCTCTTCACGCATACGCGCGTTATGCGCGTACACGCGCGACCGCGCGATTCGCACGCACACGTATGATCGGTCCGTGTGTGCGTTTCGTGTGCGTGTGGGCAGACGCACCACCGTGTGCCCCGCGTGTGCGGAAGATTAAAATTACTTCGGTAAACTGCCTCGCGGGACGAAAGGGGTGGCGCGAAACAGGCCCCCGAAGAGGGCGAACGTCTCGTAAATTTCTTGGCTAAGAAGCTTAATTTGGATTTTCGGTAACGAGTTATTGTGAACGCCAACTCATTGGAGATGATTTAGGTGGCACCAAGGACAGGTTCCGGTCGTCTATTACCGCCGCGCGATAGACGGATTATTCCTTGGATTCTGAAGAGTAATATCTAGAAACTTCTTATCATTGCCAGGACGCATAACTGCCTGTCACTCTGAAAAGTTTCCTGGGCGGAAGTCGTGATGGTGGTAGGGAACCACGAACGCCATCACCGAAGCGCCCAATCTTCCAAGTATTAACGCCCTAATCAGGAGAGACCTATCTTTATATTAGCATATTTATTGCAGTGAATTTAAGAACTCATATCACATTCTAGCCGAATTTATGAGAACGAAGAAGGGATAATATTTCAATTTATGTACTTATATATATATATACACTTGTTCCGGTAATGATTTGGAGAAGAAAAGAGATAGAGAGAAAATCCAATTCTACAATATATTCTATAAATTTGAAATAGAACACGTCATGCTCAATTATACTAAACACAATCTTAATATTAAATCTTAATATTAAAATCATTTATCACTTCATATTGATATAAATGCATAGCTTCTCTTCTTTTAATTTCAATATTCCATTAAAAAATTTATTAATCACGGTGCAGTAATTCTAAATTTGAAACCTAAGGACTTTATCTCTTTCAAATGACGATTTAATTCAAAAGATTATTTAAGTACAACGGATAATGCTTAGACTAAAAATAAGATAAACTAAGAATAGATACGTAATGCAAACTTAAATGTTCCGGATTAACATGATTCCGTATATATAGTGCTTCTACGATGTCACAATAATGACGAGCGCGAACGAAATAAGAACGAAACAGCGCGCAATGACTCGGTCTGACAATTTAGGAACAGGATGGAGTCCTGCGCGAATCCTCAGAAGGAAGAGAGCTGATCCTTCCGGCGACCGGAGGAGTCCTGCAGAATGACGTAGTAATCCCGGGGGAGAGCCTCGGCCTTAGCCTTAGCTTAAGCCATGAGGGTTTGCATATACGTGGAATAGGGCCGACACTAAGACATCGGGCACATCCACGGCGTGCATGTGTCCTTAAAACACGGATATGCGCGCAACGAGGCACCGGCGCCGCCTAATCCACGAGGGTCTCAAGCAAAACCCGAATTCCCATTGGCTGGAGGAATACTAACGGATTTGGCTATTCCAGTCGCTCTGACCGATCTGAAATATTTAGCTGGATCGACTTGGTCGGGGACAGGTCGAGAAGTGAGATCAAACAAGCTCGCGAGTGTACTCGGCGCATCAAGGGATTATGGGTGCAAGACATGCTCCTTGAAGCGACTTGCTCGTGTGACTTGCATTTTTCGCGATGATCTGATATAATGAACATCATATTACTGTCATCTTATGAAGCTGGAATCACAAACGTTAAACAGCTTCTTAATGATCGTGTTTACCAACTGTCAATTAATTATGATTTTTTATTAATTAATGAACTTTTTGTGCAACTAGACTAAATGACAAGTATAACTAATCGCATCACGTGCGGTTTTCTCTCCAAGCTTCAATGGCATTCAGAGTGCAAGAGTTAATTGAAACACGGTTGCTGGATGGTTCTTTTAAACAATGACGGCGTTTTAGCGACATTGTATTAAGGTTATACGTAATCTTCGACGGTTTCTTCGGGGAGTAACTAAGATCGAAGTGAGGAAGCGAGAATAGGAGGAGCGGAGAAAACGGCAGGCACGGCAGCCGCGAGAGCAGAGGATTCGTGATAGAAGGGTGAAGCTTGGGGAAGGGTAAAAGGGGAGGGTTAAAGGGCTCCTTAGCGGAGATCTTAGGCAAATCCAGCGTGAAATCGCATCAGAACATCCCCTTGCCAAAACCACCACTTACTCCTACCATCTTCGCCCAGTATCTGCGGTGTATCCGCCTAAGGAAATTCTTACTCTTACTTCTTCGATCCTGGTCACGAAGGTCGCGGCTAAAATTCGACATCCTGTTACAAGCGTGAGAGTCGCGCCGCAACCCTTTCGAAGAACATCCCCACATTCACACATGGTATTCCCAAATTCGTGTCCCCGTTCGTGACAATAATTAAAAACTACCATCCAAATCTCTAAATCAAATGAATCCCGATAATAAATAATCAAATTTAACACAGTTAAACAACAATTTATAATTTATACACAGAAAGAACAATTTTATTGAAGTATTTAGAAATTCAGTTAGATATAGATTTGAAAATAATTTTGTTGGACTAGCAAAATAATTATGTAGGAAACTCAAGTATGAGCAATTCTGCAAAAAGTTTTGACAAAAAGATTCAAGCAATCAGCTTGAGTTCCTACATAATATGTTGATTATTAGCTCAACAAAATTATTTTCAAATCTGTATTTCGGCAGCTATATTTCGCAATATTTGGCTGCTTATTTTTCGGAGAAATCGATCCTTTCACATCATCATGATTCCGTCGTCCGCGATGAATTTAGAAGTGGTTTATCTTAATCTTCGTCACTCTGCCGAAGGTAGTCAGTTTCTGACGATCTGACAGTTACAAGCGGACAATTACTCAAAGCGGCTCTCTTCTTCTCGTCTTTTCTTCTCTCGTCGTATCTCGTCCCTCCGTTCCGACACATCTCTCTATCCTTCTCGCCGCGATCGCAGGGAATATCCCGAGCTCTGCTCTCTTAATCAAAACACGGAGAGAGAAAAGACATTAAAAGCCGCGTCGAGACTTGCGTATCTCGCCTCGAAATAGAGTTCTGGCCGACCAGGGAAGATAAGACTCCCCCTTGGAGCTGCTCTCTTTTCCGTTTCTCTTATAGGATCGCTCTATATGCGCGCTCTATTATTACAATACATTCAGATACGCCTGCGAGAAGTCGCGTGTGATTTTCGCCTGGTGAGAAGATTATGTCAGACCCCGACGAAACGGAAAAATGTTTCGGCCCGCATGATAAACCGTGACAGATCAGCGTAGGGGTCGCGAGCGGCCAAGTGTAGCGTCTTTTTACGCAATTTCCGTACGAGTGAGTCTGCGTGACACAGTAGCACAACGTTCATAAATAACGTCATTAAATATGTTACGTCATTAAATGCAATCTGAAATTCTATGTATCGATCAACATATTATTATATTATATTAGCCCAAATATAGAAAATGTACGTGATATTTCTTAGCATAGAAGAGATATTGAAGCACAGTTTCTCTACCATTATCTAATTATACTTTAGCTAATCCTACTGATATTAAAAGCTACTGCATTTCATAATTGGATTTAGTAATAATGCTACCTATAGTTAGATGAAGTCGCATTGAAGTACGCGGTTTGCTGATTAAAATAAAATTAAGCATATATTAGAAACGTACAATTCTTATAGAAGTTAAGAACAATGAAACGGAATATCTTGATCGCATGACGTTTTCAACATGAAATTGAGCGAAGCAACGCGAGACTCGAAAGAGCAATGTTCCGCCGGTCGTTTCGATTTCGTTTAACGATCCGAAGATCCGCAAATCTCTGCGCGTTCCTGATGACCATTCTCGCTCCTGATGACCCGAAATCAACGAGCTCGATGCAACGAACTCGTTCATACTGAGTCGCGATCGTTAAGCCCGGCCACTCACACGCACGATCCCGACTTGCGCTTTCTTACATGCATGACGGGGAACTAGATCTCCGTTCGAATACATCCAGGTGAATACATAATGTGTAATCCCCGGGGTATGCGGACTCGACGTCTTAGGCTAATCTTGTTAGGCCTTGTAAGCCTCCGGCTGACCCTATAGAGCAGACTTTTAATCCCTTAACACGCTACGCATACGGAGATTTTGCATAAGAAAGAAATAGGATTGTTCTGCCTTCGTCGAAGGCGACGAGGCGCGTCTTGCGTTGTCTTGCGCGAAGGGGCTGCTTTCCATTCGGTTTCTATCAGTCACTGTTCAGTCTGTACTTTTATTTCTAACTAGTTTTTACAACTCTATTTTATTACTGACCTTTTCGGTTAGGCTCGTCTTAATATGTTCTTCGGCATTAAAACAACGTTAATTACTCTCTAAATCTGAATTGTAAATAATTACTGTGACATCAGTCCCAATTATGTCAATGGATGAATTTATAGTGAAATTTAACTGAAAAAAAATCAATAAAATGTAGAATCTCTAAGATCTCTAGAATCCCTAGTTAACTTTTATTTAATGTATAAATTTAATGTATGCAGTATTCAAACTGTGCAAAAATATCAAATGTGCAAAAATATCAATACTTTAATTATAATGATGCTCAAACTTCCTTTCTTTTTCAGTTGAATTTCACTAATTCAAAATTAGAGAATAATATTAAAAATTGGAATTTGTACATGTGGGAAAAATGATCAAGTTGATTGATATCTTTGTTACTTCTAATGCATTTTTTTTAAACAATTGCCATTTTAGCATCAAAGTATTTTATACAATATCTAGATAATATAAAATTACAATAAAATTATGAAAACGCGAGATTAAAAAATGAAATCATTAATATAATATATGCGGATTTATAACGTAGTCTCGTTATAAACCGTGAGATATTCAAATAATACGCACTCTGAAAGAATGCTAATGCTTTTCGTTGATCTGCATCGGCTAACGTATGCGCGCAACGATGCGCTTCGCGAACGAGCGCGAAAACGCGCATGATGTTTCAGCAAGTGATTAATGCGCGCCCCGCTATTCTCACTTTCTCTCTCTCTCTCTCTCTCTCTCTCTCTCTCTCTCTCTCTCTCTCTCTCTCTCTCTTTCTCTCTCTCTCTCTCTCTTTCTCTCTCTTTATATCGTGATACGCGGAATTGAAAAAGAAAGTAACAAAAATCGGCTACGCAGCTGTTGCGAGCGGAAGACAAATGGATTCCCGGAGTACCAATCGTCGCCGGCGAAACTTTAAATAATAATTAATGATGATTACGGCGTAATGCGCTTGCATTCGAACAATGCCGATAAGTAGCGGTCATTGTCAATATCATTTTAATAATCGTGCCGCGCTTCAGAATAGAAATCGCAGACACGTGTCTCATAAAAGGTTGTATCAAAAACTGCTTCGTATAAATTTAATGTTTCATATCGATGCTCGATTTGAACAAAGCCGAAATCAACTTTTCCTCAATAAATCTTCAATCTTACGTAAACAAATAATCGTATAGTGTAATTAACAATGGCATTAATTAACTTCGTCATCGGAAACTTCGATATCAAGAACGATTTAACGATCCGATTAGCCAGGAAAACAAGTCTTTTCCCGAAATGAAATTCCGTGAAAGCGATGGTAAATCAATACAAATTACTTTTACGATTTCGCGATAGTGAGTGTATTGTATTGCTACTTATATAAAATTCGATATATAAATTCGATATATAACATACAACGCCAGTTAACAAATCCTATTAAAAATAGATGCGAAAGACCGAGCCACGTTCACGGCGAGCCGACGTAGTGTGGCTCGCTGTTGCGTTGGTGCATAACGCAAGATGCTTGTGAGATACCGTCTTGTATTTATATTTATAAGAGCCTTAGAACATTAAGGTTCTCTCTGCCGACTATTGAATGCACAATGGAGTCCAGCGAGTCGCGCGGCTTCATCTCTCTGATCCTCGTCGGGATAATTAAAAAGGGAGCCATTTCGACAATTCGGCTTATGAGAAGCCTCCCTTTACCAACTTCTTTACTCTTCTTATATATTTTGATTATGTATTGCACGATATTATAACTGCAAAAGTCTCGCGTTAATCGGCAAGTAACAGTTCTTTTCGCTTATTTAGCTTATTACATAGCTTGAGAATCATAGGATTGATATGAACTATCGAGATTAATTCATCACTTTGATGACTGATCACAACTCGTGACTTTGATTATTTAATCTGTTTTGTTCTTTAGAATGCAAATCACATTGGAAATATTTAAAGATGTTTTAAGAATTAAATTTGATAATTGCAATTTTGTTATAATTAAAATAACATTGGGATTCATCATTATCCACAATAATCGCAAAATTAGCAAATATCGTTGATTATTGTTATATATCTATAAAATAAAGTAATTCCGATAATAGTATAAATATAATTAACTGCTCTCTACTCTTTTCGAATCGTGGTATAGCGCATAAAAGTGTAAATCGTATTCAACTTAAAAAAATATCTGACATAAAAGTCAGAGATGCTTTATTGAAAAAATCATAAACTAAAACTTCACATCACGCCAAAATATTTGAGCAATTTTAATTCATTTGATTTATGCGACTATTTGATTTCTCGGTGCAACTTATTATGGTCAATCCGCAGCGATTCATCTCAATGGCGATGCTGTAAATAGATTCGAATTACTTGTCACGTCGCTTAGCCATTCTCGATGTTTTAATGATTATTACCAGTCGGTTGAGAAGCACCTCCCGGCGACATCACCTGCCCCGAGTCTGAAAGAGGAGAAAGATAAATCGAAAGCAGGATGCAGAGGCGTGGATTTTCGCGGAGGCTGGCGAGCGAACGCACACGATTTTGTGCACACGTACAAGCATGCTTTCGCGCAGTACATACAAGAGAAACAGGGTGTGAGAGAGAGAGAGAGAGAGAATGGGAGATACGCGTGAAGAGAAAGAGAGACCAGGAGAGGGTGACGAGGGTGACGGAGCGAGCGGAAAGGTGAGGTCGGTGGGATCGCCGTATACCTACACGCATCGCGATATAACACGTCGGAGTTAATGCCACTAACACAACGCCGCCACCTTCGGGGATTATCCTACGGGGGATATTTTTGATCGTGCAATAATCCCTAATACGATTTACACAGCTCGTGCTCGCAGGGACGCACGCAACAGCCCGGCTAGTCGGTAACGATTCGGCCGGTTGCACCTGATCGTTATTCCAGGTGCCGGGCGTTTCGTTTTAATCATTAGAAGCGTTAGCATAAAAATACAAACAGCCACATTTGATATAATAGACAATGATTAATTTCGAGCTGGAAAAATGCGCCGGCCGTTTAGTGACGACGGAAGAGGACGATTCGTTCCTGTTGAAAAATAATCTTGTGCGTTTGGAAAAGCGAAATTCTTTTCATTTATAGAGAATGTTACGAAAATGTTAACGTAGGATAAAATCGCGTAGAATCATCAACAATGCAAAGGCAAAATACATACGAGAGAGATACATGTATCCTTCTTGTTTTTATGAGTAAAGCGCTAAAAAAAAAATAGAAAAAATGAATACGACTTAATTATAATTTCCAATTGTATTGCACAGCGCTATCAAATTAATGGGGTGATAGTATTTAATGGACTTAATCCATAGCGGAGGGATGTCTCTATATGGAATATTAAATCACATTACAATGATCATGCCCATCAATTCAACTTTAAAGCAGATAAACTTAAATCATTGCAAATGTTGCATCCACTTGCTCTTTCAATTGTGCAGAAATTATCTGTTCCAGCTGCCGCATTCTTATGATTTACAAGATTACTCGTGTGATACTGTATAGTACGGCAACGGAACAGCAGCTGTAACATATATTTCTCAGTAACTGAGACGTACGATTATTGCATCTTAACTAACATCTCAACGTAAATCAATTCGATACTTCTACTGTTGTGCGCAGAAATGTGTACACTACACTGTGCGAGTTTTTATTTTTTAAATGTGTCTCTGCTGTTATTGTTCGTTATTTTTGCAATACTTTCGAGAAACAACGAGAACACGAAATTTGCACCGGTCGAGAGGTATTGACAGGCGGAAAGAATCAGATGAGAAAGAATTCCTGAGGCAATTGCTCGTTCCTTTAAAACACTTTCGTGCTAATCGGCCGCGCGTTGTCATCTCGAATCGACGTAGGAGAGCTGATGATAGCAAGTGACACTCCCCGCCCGGTCGTTAGAGCACCGGATAAAGATAAGTGCCGACCCTTCTCTCCTCCTTCATCGTCTTCTTCTTCTTCTTCTTCGGCTTCCTTGGTCGCGGCCGAAGATTAAGCCGGCACCCGTGGGCGCTGACCCGTGAAGATAACCGACGTGTATTCCCTCTAAAGCCGTCGATCGGCTCTCCGCGTGTACATGCGTGCCTCTCGCGCGTAAGCCGCGGCTTTTTTATCAACCCCTGACGCGCGGTATACGGCTCGTTGCATCGCCGACTTTCGGATTTCCAGGCGTCGTCGTCGTTCGTTGCACTTTGATCCCTGTAACGCGTCCGTCCGTTATGACGCGCGAGGAATCAACGCCTCGATAACACGCGCGCGCGCGCGCGCGCAGGGGAGAAGGAAGACCATCAGAAGGCAAAAGATTGACAAGGATGATGGGTAACGGATCATTTCTTGCGACCGGCAGCACAACAGATTTTCCCCTTATCGAAGGATTACTCATCTGTCGAGAAAAGGCACGTGCATGCGGATTACTTCGTTATACTTCAGCTCCAACAACGCAATTGAGTCACGGTCGCGATCGTGATCACTGATTTCGCGGATCGCGCTTCGTCTTTTTGCAGACGTTCTTCTCTCTAACCAGCGGTTAAAGTTTCTTTGATAGCATCAAGTATATTAAAATTTTAATATATAACGCGTCTAATTTTTATATATAGCCTGCAGTTATAATTTCAAATGTGATACATAAGCAACTTATCTTATAAATTGCATAAATCTCATATTTTAAAGTTAATTAATAAAATTTTATATTCAAATAACATATCTTTGTAAATAATTGTATAAGTGATTCATTTTATATTTCTTCTATCATTTGTATGCATGTATCTATCATTTAAATACATGCATTTATTTTAAAAAATTTCTTAATATTATTATCACTGCAAAAACAGAATATTCTGAATGCAAAAAAGAGAGTAATAATAAATTTAGCGATTAAATCAAGGTTGCGTATCTTTCTGTATTAAACATGGCGCCAGTTTATTTGTAAACCTCACAAAAATTTTACAACTCACGTTTCAGAATCAAGGCAAACAAAAATTACGTTCACAGATCCGATAACGCAAAGGAAGACTATGAGTGAGATAACGCGGAGTAAAATCAGAAGTGTGATAAATAAAGACGAAGATTTGGGATCGAGGAGAAACGAAATTATAATACACCGGCAAATAGGCGCCAGCCGCGTTTCAAACGTTACAATATTAAGCAACGGATCGCGTTATCGCTTCGCGCCAAGGACGAAGAAAATCTCTTCCTGCCGATCCCGATTCGGTCTCTCGCCATGAAATTAATTCAACTCGCGCCACGCTGTTCTCTACACATTCGACATGCCAACCGATGACAATCGCACGCCGCACTACGGCATTGTCCGTGTGCGCGACAGTATAGTATTACGAAAGTGCGCTTTTAATCCCCCTCGAGCTAAAAATCAATAGCGTGCCCCCTTGATGGTTAAAACCTCCCCCGGGATAAGCTCGGGCTGGGACCGTAGTTAAATAAATCCTGGATCAAAGGATAAGTCCTACCTACCGCTCTCTCTCATTTTTTTTTATTCGCATATACTTTCTCGACCCTTCTCGCGCGTTTCTCTCCCTTTCCTCACTCTCTTTTCCCGCGCTTTTCCATCCGCCGCGGATTATTACCAAGATCATAAATTATGAATCTTAACCAGTTCGACCAAGTGAAATTATTTCCCATCCCTCTTTCTCTACCTTCCCTGCGACGGGTCTGTCCCTTTATTCGACCGACTATGACGGCTAAGCAGGAAGATCGAGATTTGTGACGGTCCCCATTCGACGGAATTAAGATCATGTTCCATCCTTTTTTTCGCCACAAGTTCCTTTCTCTCATCGCTTTTGCTCGATCCGGGTTTGCTTACGCGCGCTTCTCTTTCATCGTCGCCATCGTTCGCAGCCCGTTCGCGAGCTTTAATCTCGGATTATTTCGAGCCAGGATCGGGGATTAATTCGAGGAAGAGTTGACTTATTTGCAAACGACGACGACAACGATGGCGCCTTTCTGAGGTGCGATTACCGACATTGAGTTTATCAAGTTTGCAAGAAAAATTAGTGGCTACTTTCACCAAGGTCAATTAGCTGTAACCAGTAGTTCTCTTTATCATCGTTTAATTTTTACTCCGGAAGGAGATGAAGAATTAGTTAAAGATCAAAGTTAGCCGGCGAAACCGTGAAGCCAGTCGCAAACGATAAAAGGATCCCTGATTAATGAATCTTTCGTTGTCATCGATGGTGCGCTCGATTTGAATTTTTAAAAGAATACATGCTTCCTCCTTCTCCTATAAACGTTTGAATACGAAAGCAATAGAAAGGGACACCAAGATTTTCTAACGAGCTTTCTAAGGATACTCGAGTCCTTAAGTCAGCAGGGAAGCATAAAAGGAATCGAAAGTTTGTACTACGCGTCGTAGAATCGCCGGTCGCTCCCGAGATTTCCGTTGAATTCGAAGGGCTTTTTGTACCAGGATCTTATAGGGTAGACACGACGAATCTCGTCATCTGGTGTCTTAGCGGAAGAAACGCACGCCAAGATAACTACTGGCGAGACCTCGTTGATCCTGGATTTAGACGGAGTTTAGGGCGTTTTCATATCAGGAGTTCATGATTACGCATTGACGCCTGTTCGCGCCTTTGTTCCTAATGGCAGGATCACCTGAGGGATCATCCCAGTTTTAAGTATCTGTCGACTTACGTATCGACCGAACAATTTTGTAACGACGCAGAGAGATTTCTTAATGAAAGGATTATACCGTCGAAAGATCAAACTTGACTTTCACATTTAGTTAAAATAAAATAGCATTGATAGAAATTATAATCAATCGCTTTTCGCAATCAGATTTTCCATCCAATTTAATATAATAGCTCTTTTAATTTTTATAAATTCTAAATTAATATTCTAAATTCTTAATTTTTATAAACAAAAAACTTTTAGATATTGCAAAAGCGTATACTTTACACGCAATATTCTTCTCGGAATGATGGACGCAACCTCGCGTGCGTAATTATTTTTTTTTCTAGAAATACTTGAGATTTATAGGATTGCACTGTTTCGTAAACAGCGTAAAATATTACAAGTATAATAATAAAAGGATTATATATTTCGTCCTCCTATTGTAGCGCGTGATATTGCAAGCGGCTACAGATCACATTTATTCGTCCTGCGAAAGAAACCCGTTTTCAATTTCTGACCGACTGTACGGGATTTCAGATTAGCAAGTTCCTCCACTTCCGTTCGACGGATTTGTCTAGATTTACCAGAGGTTTTGCCATCAGGGCACTAGGACGTAAATTTTCCAGCCGGTTCGCGCGTGCAACACTCACCAGAATCCTGCCAAAGGATCCTCCGTATCCTGTCGCCCTGGTACCGTTCTAACTGTATATCCACTCAAAATCGTTCGCAGCTTTGTCTGCCTACGCAAACCCAGATTTCGTCGTCTTCCATCCCCATGCCTGTTGCTGGATGATGGCGGGTCAACATCCCTGTCGGCTCCCCACAATATCCCATGAGAATGTGGGTAAGGCCATCGTGTGACCTCTCCGTGCCAGGGGAGTATAACACAGGGAAAGGACCGGGAAGGAAACGACGTATTGCGACGGGGGTGTCAAAGAAACATTCGGGGTCGACTGCTCGTTTGGTAAAACAAGTGTATATAAGAAAGTTAGATATTTAAAATAATACGCGCGCGATAAATAGGGAGAAGACTTTCTGAACATTTTGACACAAACAGAGAAAAAACTAAAAAGAATGGTCGAAATGTCACTGCTTGACGTTATATGAATAGGTGGTGTTAAAACTTTATATATTCAGAATTTAAAATCGAAATATCCAGATATAAAGATTTATGACTTTTTGTATAAAACATATTCAAAGAAGATTTATGAGTACTTCAGTACTCTCTTTTTTAATTAATAAAAGAAAGGATACGTTAATTTATAAAAAAATTTATAAAAATATGAATTGTTTAATTTTTGTCATTTTTTTTTAAATGTGTAAATTTATGAAACGCATAAACTGTATTTTTCCAAGTTAAATTTACTCTCTTGTAATTTCTGTATAAATCCATGAAAAATCCTAAATAAAAAAACCAATTTCAACTTCTAATTTTTCATCTAACATTTTCTAATATTACAATTTTCATCTAATATTTTCTTATATCATACGTATAAAATTCACTTATTTTTATAATGCTTCTCTAATCATTTAAGAATAAGCAAAGATGAAATCCATAATTTTAAACTAATCTATAATTTAATTTTTAACGGAGCAAAAGAAAACTCAATTTCCGAAGTTAAAGTCATACTTTCAAAGAAAAAGAGTAGCTATATCTTTCTTCTAAAATAGAGAGAATTTATCCTTTTAAAAAGATTAATATCAAGCCGGTCCTTCGATAAACGAGGGTTGTTTACCGAGGGACCAGGAGAGCATCGGTGACAATGCTATTATTTGTCTAATGCCATCTGAACGCAGAAGCGACCGAATAGTCTGTATTCTCGATGACTTCGTTGCAATGATCAGGATTTCATTTTTGGTACTGGAGGTATAAGTTTGTCCGAGGTTTTCAGAAAGAGCGAGGAGCCGACACATATGCATCCGATTTGCGCATCTTTATTGCCTTCTGGCTTTCGTAATACTTTTTAATTGAATTGAATTAAAATAGATATTGATACGGGAAAAAAGAGAAATTGTTTCGGTTTTAAATAAACATGACTTTTTTCCATAATTTTTTGAAGATGCTTTTTGTTTTTTTCTGTTTTAATTTTCGAATATTCTTTTCTGTAATTTAATTTAAAATTTATATATATATATATATATATGTGTGTATATGTTATTGCGGACAAGTTTACTGTTATTTCTATTTCCGTTA
>NW_017259198.1:992105-1031656 GCF_001594045.1 Atta colombica
GTTAAAAATGTAATCGGATGTGTAAAGCTGACGAATAATATTTAACATTGTAAAAATATGAGTGCTAAATATATTAAAACACATTAATTTACATTTACGTCGCGTTTGAAATTGTCTCTGTCGTAATCCATAATGAATTAACCAATCTCAGAGATTATATAACCCTGGCGTTTTGTTTGGTGAGGCCGCTTTGAGGATTAGTAAGTCTAAGTCCTAAATGACGGGATTATATAATCCAGCGGATTGCTTACGTTGGGCTTGAAAGATAGAAACGGCAATTAATTTGCTATCAATATGAATTTCATGCGTACTGATAACTATTGCATACATTTATTTTCAAATATTAATATCTTAGAAAGTTATTCCCCTGAGGAATGACTACCGTCACATATTACTTTTTCCAATTTGTAATTATAAATTGTTGCAAATTTATTATTATATTTATGTATATATATATATGTATATTAATTACATCACATACATTAATAATTGCATCACTGTGTTATAAATATTTATTTATATTTTTATTACAAAACCTAATCGTATCTATTTAGGTCTAAAAAATACGTCTTCATCAAAAAGCTTTCTAAGTGGCTTAAATCTTTACGTTGTGATGTATGCGAGTGATAACCTATTGACGACAACAACTCCCAATTGGACTTATTTTTTACTTACACGATGCAATATATCATCGTCGCATTAACCGCATTGCCCTCCATTTTTGCCTTCACAGAAGTCGAACATCACTTATTCGATTTGCCTTGTAAAACAATTAAGTAGAGATGATAACGTAGAGATCCCGAATAACAAACAAGAATAGAGACATAATTAAGACAGCTGACATCGAGAAAAATTTATCTTTCTTAACTACATCTCTTTATATACTTTTTATGTTATCGAAATCATGTATCTAATTCATAATTCTGAAGAAGAAAAAGATAAGAAACAAAACTGCGTAGATGAGACAAACATGAAAGATTTATAACTCTCGAATTTAAATACTAAATTTAAACTTCCAAGATTAAACAACGACTTGTCCAACGAAAGCTACGATTCTGCACCGCTAATTACTGCGCAGGTTCTTCATCCATGTATTATCCCTCTCCTCCGATCAGCCACCGGTTGCTAGGATTTTTTTCACGACTCTCGTGCGTAAACAACTAGCAGGGTAACATACGCATTCTGCTGGATTCTATGGTCCTTCGGGAGTCACAATTCGGTCGGCTGGCAGAGGGAGATAGAGAGCGAGCGGCCGGGGGTAACCAAACGAAGCGATGCAAAGGGAGAAGAACGAAGAGGCTCGTTGATATGAGAGAGAGAATGAGAGAACGAAGGGGAAGCGAAAGGGTGCGTGCGCGGCACATGCGTAAGAATGCCACGTCCTAGCGTCCTGCTGTCCTGATCGCCGGGGTCCTACAAAAGCCCTTATTTGGGTCACGGGGCATTTCGAGGGTCCGGGACAGGATGTGAGACACCTTCCTATCGCTTCTGCTGTCCGGTCAGCGAAAATAAGGCGACAGGTATCGGACAAAGGACCTCATTTGCATATTTTTCGGCAAGATAGAGTCGAGCCGAGGCGATGACCGAATAGGCGTTTCGCGACGAGGCCGAGAACTGACACAACGCGGCTACTCAGCGCCGGGATATGCGCTCCTGATACGAGAGACGTCTATTAGGCCTATAAATTATCCACTGCATCGATCCAGAGAGCAATATTACGACAGCTCGAGGCGGTGGCTGATGAAAAAGGCACAGCGATAGGTGTAATCGGGTCAACGGAATATATGTGCTTATAGATGATAAAAAGAAATGAATCGCATTGTATCACGATTGAGAGTTGTTAATTAACGTCTAGAATAATGAACACTACTTTCGCTTTATGAAAGATGATTTTAATCGCGATTTAGGACCATTTCGAATGTTTTTCTGATTCACATCTTTAAATTACTCTGAATAAGAATTTTATGTATTATAAGATTTATATTTTGTGTATATTTAGGGAATAGAAGGTACTGCTATTCATTCATTGAAATACAATACACACACAACTTTTTTTATATTTTAAGTTTATGAGATATCATTTCACAATAATATTTCATATGTAATTATGAATTTATAAATCCAGCTGAGTGGGTAATCAGTCGATTATGAATTACGAAAAACGAAAGCATGCTCTAAATTGAAACAGCAAACAAATAGTTGCAAAATGTGTAGTTGAATCCGTTAGCTAGTTGAAGAAAATAAAAAAATAGCTGAATATTTATAAATCGGGCAAAGATTTAAGGCTCCTGAGTAGTCGCGGCGGCCATGTTGGAATCGTGACGTCAGAAGCGAGGAATGACACGTAAATTTATGCTGCAATTTATAAAAGACAATTTGGATAAATCTAAATGACGAGATTGCTTTAAAATATCTGTAAAAATGGGCAGAAACTGTCCTTTTCTCCCTTAATAATCAGTAAATAGTCATAAAAGGTAGGTAAAGTGAGCCTAATTTCGGGCAAAAACACGATTTGAACAGCTGTTGAACTGAATAAAATATACATATCAAATTTCTCAGGATATAGGACTATAGTTTCTGCCCATTTTTAGAACTTTCATAAGTACGAGACATGTCACAATTAAGCATTTTCACAATTAAGCAAATAATAACGAAATAGCATGCAGCACAAATTTCGTCGTCAAAACGTCACTTTTCCACGCCTATAAGTTCAGCCATTTATCGTGGCGAGGCGCTGTAACACACATACAAGGACGAGCCCATGTCATGTGCTCACTTTCGGCGCGCCGAGAGTACATATGTACATAGGCTTGTGCTTGTGTGTGACTACTGATTTCGCCACATTTCACCAGGCCGCTGACTGATTTTGAATTGCATGCTGACTACTCAGGAGGCTTAAATACTTCTGATGTAATCATGAATATAATTAAATTGTAAATAAATTAGACATCAAAGAATTCCTTAACATTAACAGTATTTGAATATGTCCAAATTTGTCCAATTTTGAAATAAAAATTGAAGAATTCTTAGAAACAAATTTTAAAAGCAATACTTACACATTATTGTATGTAAAAAATTATGCTTCTTAATATTCATAATATATTAGAAATATTATTCAATTTTTAACGCATCACACATAAATATTTTTATGGAAACAATCATATTAAAAATGTATTTTATGAAAGAACTTTTTGCGGCTATAAGTATTTGCTATGCTATTATAAACTTTTTCTTATTCTTCGATAAATCTATATTTTGCGCTGCAGCATTGTTTTGTAATTTTAACAAAATTTAACATTTTCGTTATAATTTGTTTTAAATTTGTGTATTTATTCTAGTATCTTCATAAATCTAAAAATAAAATAAGTATCACAACAACAAAATGTTGGCATTAAAAAAAGCAATATCGCCATTTACATATTTAGTTCAGCACATTTAGTAGAGCAATGTTATACAATACTAATGTAAGTGATCGATAAGAGAATGGATGGGCGTTTAGGAAGGTAAAAAAGGGTAGTGGATGACCCTTGAGCAACAGGAACGCAGAATCTTGCGAAAAGGAGAGCCTGGGGGTTCGTGGCCGCGTTTTAGGAGTCTGGAAAACCGGGAATCCAAAAATCCGCAAGTAACAGGCCTTCATATCTCGCGTCGCGAGCGCGGCAGTCACTTTTATGCCTTCTGCGAGCCTGATTGCCGCCTCAGTTCCTTATCCCAATTCTCTTGCGCGGGATAACGTGATCCGATCCGATTTTATGATCTCACGCCTAATGCAGTATCCTCACGCGACGAAACTTGACGGCGCTTTCTTGAACGAGCAGAAACTCGAGGTGTCACGTGTGCCTCCTTCTTTCGCGTCCTCGCACGTAGAGCAACAGGCTAACGCCGCTTCTTCGATAACACGCACAAAGGATCTGCACGTGTCCCATGATCCTCCTCAATACCTCCTGCTATCCTGGCCCACGAAACTCGCTGCAATAATCTCCTGGGAAGTTTCTATCCCGATCAAGGAGATAAACGTTGGCAGGGTCGCGAGACATGATAATCTCCTTTATTTGAAGGACGAGCTGAAGAGAGGACCAAATTTACCCCATGTACACGTGCGATCGTTTGATCTAATTTCGTTTCCAGATAATGTCGTGCTAATGTAATGATATTATAAAGGAGAGAACGCAAGCAAATAAGTAAGAAAATTAGATCGTGATTCAATTTCAAGAAATTAACCTAGAAATCAATAAAAATGTTTCTCTATTACAGTCTTTTTCTTCTTCTTATATAAAAGTAGATTTCTTTAATAAAAAATGCTATTCAATATTATTCATGCTAATTATCATATAATTATGTATCTATATACTGATAATAAAAGGCATTATGCATATGCGATGTATGCAAAAAATCAAGCTTTCTCGAAAAATTCGCTTGAAAATTTCATATGTTCTTTTTTCAAAGCAAAGGATTATGAATTAATGTCGTTTTATTGATATGTGAATCGTTAATTCCGAATTCTCGACATAACCCGTTATTTCTATGTTCAACGCGAATTTTCGGCTTGTCGTTACATATAATTTATTTGCCACTGTAGCGTTGTACGTATAATCTGGGATTAAGCGACAGCGGCGTGGTGATAATCAGAATTTTGTTAATAGTACTGCAAAAGGCTCAAAGCCAGCGGACCTTGATATTACTTGGCGGTGATAAAGCGCCGCAATCCCGAAATTCCACTGTATCTTTATTATACAAGGACTTTCGGACCCGAGTGGGAAATGCTGAAAAGTCATGTGACACATGGCAAAGACATTAAATCTTTTTTATGAATCATTTATTACAGCGTATTCGGCATTACATAATCCAAGGTCACAATCCTTAGATTTATCGCCGGAGACGCCACGAGGTTTTAGACTCTTTAATCCCAAGGTGCGCCGCGGAGACAAAATAGCGGGATTATACAAATCCTCGCGTCGCTTAATCCAGGATTAAGATTATGGTCATAGACCGACGACCTCTCGTATCTTTCGGAATTTTTCTCCCATGAAGGGGAATACCGGTTGAAGATCGCGTGAAATGCCATATGCGTCGTTCCGAATTTTTAAGATAAAATATTTCTGCAAGCATGTGTGTGAGTAGTGTGCATGAAAAACAAAAGTACACAAGATAAATTGTCTCGCGAATGTAAATGCATTGTCGTTAAGTTTACATGGAAAGTTTCTGTAATATTGTATTGTCTATGAATGTTAAAATGTAATTAATTGCGACAGTTTTCGTCTTTTTAATTTGTATTGTCATTCACTGTAAACTTATTGTATTTAAAATAGTGAAGAAAGTCTATTTACATTTCAAATCGCAGTGCTTTATTATTAACAGCTGATTTCTCTAAAGAAAATCAGAGGTACTCAATTGCGTTTAACAGAACCAATCAATATTAGTTTCTTTATTATCAAAGTTTCGTTACAAACATTTCTACGTTAGTAAAAGAAGAATCTTTATTACTTTCAGCATTACAAGAAGAGCGGTTTTTTTATTTATGTTATCCTTATTATGTTATTCTTACTTAATATACAAGATAGATTTATCAGCTAAAAAGGAATAGCATTTTGCGCGCAATGGCAAGTGACAAATTTAAATCCATTCTACAAGTGTACAAGCATAGTTGTAAGTGATTGTAATTGTAAGAATTAACTAATCATAAATATGAGGAGAATTCTCACAATTATAACCACTTTCAACTATGCTTACGCAATTGTAAAACGAGCTTTACTCCGAAACAACGGGTCCAAGTTCGATATTCTAAAATTGGCAATTTTTCCCGTATCCTCGATGCATTACCTCGCGATTCGTTTGTGACGCAGCTCGGACCGGTTTCACCAAATGCCGCCGACCGACATCGTCACCACGTTTTCCTGTCGTTCTTCGTCATTCGCGCGACAAAGCGCGCCTTGTTCCAGATCTCTTTCGCGCCGACCAATATCTCGCCGATGCAGCTCGACGTTACTCGCGAGCGTACGTGCACGGGTATATCTACGTACAGACACACACACACACACGCACACACACACACACACACACACACACACACACACACACACACACACACACACACAGCAGACACACACGCGCGCGCGCGCGCGCGCGCACACACACACACACACACACACACACACAGACACGCACACATGTTAACGCACAGGCACAATATCTTTCGAATCGTTCGTAGAATTCCCGTCGTATCAGGACGGGATGTAAAGCTTCCTGGGGGATGAGCCGCTTAGCCTCTAAACCTTGTGTGCTCTGCCATAGTCCTCCCGCCGCCACCCCCCTGGCAGCCTCTCGACCGCCCTTTTATACGAGCCATCATCCACGGTACGCGTATGAGTGAGCGCGTACGTGTGCACGCATACGGGACAGAAAGCGGGCCGTATACGCGGCCCTGCACGGGGATTATCCGGGCTCTGTATTCGTGGGGATTATCTTTGGGCGCCGCGTGTACATGTGCGAGCCGTGTTGTGTGTGTGCGTGGCCAAATCCTTTAGTGGCTCCGGTTTGGTTCCCTCTCTCTCTCTCTCTTTCCCTCTCCCCTCCCTCCGTCTCACTCTCTCTCTCTTCCTCTTTCGTGTATGTGTGTCAGGCACAAGGGTGCAACATATACGCATACACACGTTTGCACTTGCGTCACCGAGTTTGACCGACCTGCACGTATGCGCCCGCGTTCGCGCTCGCGCGCTCGATTGCGCTCGTGTGCGTACGCGCGTACACGTGAGACTGGGATTAATCCGGGATTATTGGTCGTGTGTGCGCCGCCCGCCGTCCAAATCCAAAATCCAACGCACACAACTCAGCTAATCCTAACCCACCCCCTTTTCACCCTCTCTCGCCTGCACCTCGCCGCCCTCACTCTCAGCGTATCCTGTGTGTTCTCCACCGACAGTTCGGAGCGTTATCTATAGGGTGTGCCTGAAAATTCACGTCCGCCAGTGCCCTATTTTTACCTATCCGCTTAAAGTACTGATTTTCGAGCGCGACGTCGATCGATATTAAAGCCGTATCGAGATTAATAAAGGATTTTTGTGAATTTACCGATCAATTTTGTCTTTAGTAAAAATAAAATATAAAATTGATCTTCGTTAAATTGTCACAACAGGGTATAAATTTAGTCAGGATATGAAGATGTCCAATCACGACGATTCAATTTTATCAAAATTTCATAGACGTTTTATTGCATCAATCAATACCTTCCATATCTTGCATAGTATTGTTTAAAACGAATATTTGTTAATATCGGAAATATTTGTTAATAGAGAATGAAAATGTTATGTAGAAAACTTGGGATACTTAGTTTTAAAGATTTAGAAAGAAATTTTAAAGAAATTGTAAGATCGAGATTAATCAGAATAACAATAGACGTTGATTTACAACGTTTATGTGGGACATATCTATTATTACCTAAGATACCGATGACATCACGAATAATGCGCGACTCAGACACAGAAGAGATTTAATTGTAAGTGATTTTTAAGTAAGGTTTAAAGCTTCGTTGCGTCCGCAATTACATTACAATCTTCATTATTCAGATCGCGTCACGATAAATAGTTAACTCATTATGTTAAAATATTAATTATCAGAATAGAAATTTTTACTTTTAAAATTATATGAACAAAAGTTTGCCTCGAAACTTAGCAGAATATTCATTAAAAGACTATTCGCTTCAAAAATTGCTAAAAAAATTATATCCGAACTGATAAAAAAACAAAAGTTATTAAATACAAAAGTGTGCACGGTACGTTTTATATACCTATATTTTACAAAAGTAAGAATAGGAAATTAAATAAAATTATAAGATATACTTTATAATTCTAAAAAAGAAGCAATTTATAATTTGAATGCAGCGTGAATAGTATTTTTACGGATATTACAAGAACTGCTTTACTTTGTCTATAGTCTTTGCATCGGTAAGAATCAGACTTTGTAATGTCTTGCAAGGATTTGCGTTCGGTAAGCTAAATGTAGGACAGAACTTAAATATAAGAACAGTAAAAATAAAGACATATATGCACACACGCATTTCTGTACATGTGAGAAATAACCATTTGCAATATGGTCCACGATTGCTCTCTGCGAGATATGATATCGATTTTGCCTTTAGCTTAACGCGTGGTCAGGTTGAAAGCTAGAACGTATACAGGGCGGCTATAAAAGAATCATTCCTGAATTGCGAGAGAAATGAGGGAAGATAACAGTTTTTATGCTACAATTCATATGCATTAATACACAATTTGATACAATATAAAAATTTTTATTTATATTAAATTTGCTATTATACATATATTAGATGTTTTTGAAGCCAGTAATATTACTATTTTATTTTGTTTCAATACAATTTGATTAATCGATGCGTCTTTGCTGTATTTTATAAAACTTTCTTATATTTCCTTCCTTTGTTATTTTTATATTCTAAATAAAAATATATAATTTTATTACATATGTGTTCACAAACAAAATATATATTTCTAAGCCTTTGTAATTAAATGCGCCTTCGTGTTAAAATATTCTTCGTAATTTGTAAATTCAGTTCATACTGTGAAAAATATATGAATTCATTAAATATTATCTCACTCATTATAACATTATTTATACTTCGTGATATCCCAGTTATTTATAAATAATAGAACGACTTCTGAAAATTAAAACAAGTTAAAACTACACTGTTTTTTTTTTACAAGCGCAACGAAGGGTAGATACATTTGAATTAAACGCGCTGAATTTATACAAAGCCTCCGATCGTTTTTTGAGTTTGTAGTACGTCAAATACTCATTGTAAGTCTTTCCCAACAGAATATATTTTCTGATCGGGTTTTGCATCGCAAGTTTGGGGATTACTAAATCAAAACTTTTATGCTCCGGGAGCTACATCGTTCTGTCCACTGACGAGAACGTAAATAGTGAGAATTCAAAGGCAACTCGCCACAAAAGATGTTTCATCTCTTGGGAGGGAGTATCGCGTAGGGTTAAATGGCGTAACGAGCCCGATCGTATGGCGCAAGACGCCATGGTGAATGTTCGCAGGTCGCCTAGCCGCATAGCCAGGGATTTGAATTTAATCCGGATTAGTTCGTAAGGGTCACAATATCCTCCCCTCTGACTGCACCTCGTCGCGGTTCGTCCCACCGTTCCTGCACACGGATGCGCGCATATAGACGTCCAGGTAAATCCGTACGGAACACACGCGGACGATTATCCTAATTCCGAGCTGACGCTTACGGCTCGCGGACTAAAAGGGAACAAACGATCTCGTCTTTCCAGCTCATCTTTGATGTATGCCGACGCGAAATCACTTCTCGAAAAAAAAATCATGCCAGTTCTCTTATTTTTGGACGTATTTATTTTTAATTTCTTATACAAAGAATTTTTATGAAATTAAGAAATTAACATTATTGTAATTATTAAAAATTATATAATCTATTTATGCGAATCAGTTTTCAAAATTTAATGTTATTGCATTATACAACAATAAATATTATATTAAATATTCTACTGTCGCTTATTGCACGGTTCAGCGTTGGAAATAAGTAGGTCGCACTTTTAGAAATTTGAAAAGTTAAAAAAAGTCTCGATTAAGGAAAGATGAAGATAAGAACTGAGAAATGTAGAAAAGGAGCAGAGGAGGAGGGGGAAGGGAGGAGAGGAAAAAATTAACTGTGACATACGGAGATTTAAAGAGGATCCTCGAGATCCGTAGATTTAGGAAGTGCGTGCTTTTGTCCACCCGCATCCCCCATCTCGTACCACCCTTTTCTCCTCGTCTAGATCGGGGCTAGAAAAGCAAATATGTGCTCTAGCTCCCTGCATTCCTGCACGCCTTCGAAATGTCAAAGTACAGAATATCTATCCCCTCTACTCTCTTAAGAACACTTAAATCGATTTCACTCTAAAAGGTGCCTGAGAAAAAAATCGTAGAACATAATTTGACAACTTAATATGATGTACGATATAATTTTTTCCCTCCCTTTCTTGGATTTTTTTTCGTAGCGATTTTTATTGTGAAAGAATCAAGCAAAAAAAAAAAATAAAAATAGAGAAACGTATATCATAAATATATATATTTAATGGAAAATCTTATAAATGATAGATTAGACAAATATTTAATTATAGTCATTTCTTTGATTTTGTATGCAGACTGCGATTGACGTTCTCTATTCTGTAGCAACTTTGTCTATTTTTTGCGGAAAACTAACATATGTAAAAAGATACTAGATATTGCACTAAAAAAAAGGTTGGTTGCTGTACAGCAAATTAGATAAAATATGTCATAGTGTTTTTAATTGCAGCAGTGTGTTATTTTTAAAATAGAAAATTATATTATTGTCGAGAGATCGTTAAATAAAATTAAGTAGATTTACAAACACACATATATATGTTTCTATCAATATTTGGAGATAAGATAATTCAATAATAATTTAAATTCAAGAAACTATGCTTAATTAATTTGCTGTCGGATGTTTCATTCAGCAATAAACGTGCCGTACGTTATAGTAGCAAATATGTTTGTTATATTTATATATTTAATTATTATTAATTCTTTCTTTGTTGCTATCTACGAATTTTGTCGTGTAAAATTAGAATGTTAAGTATCACGGGCTCCGTTTATACAACGTTTAATTCTCATTGCAAACGGACGCGTGTAAATTGTTTCCACCGCATTATCGAGGATCAAGGAAATTCCGCCGATAGTCTATCTCGTTTATGAGCTTTAACGATCCCTCTCGCGCGACCTCCATCGAGTACGTACGTCTTCGTCATTCTCAACGGAAGCGGACTTTATGACGCGACATGGCAACTGAGTTTCTGGATTGCCTCGAATAAAAGTGAAGCATTTTGAGCAGACTCTTTGTATTATTTGCAATATCATTAAACAACCTTTAGCAATAGATAAATAAATGATGGTAACCTTCTAACACTAGCATTATCTATAAATTACTTATAATATATATTATTTCTACCATAGAGTTATATTAAATGTAACCCCTTTTCTAAATAGATATTATTAAGTTGGACAAACAATACTACATAATTTTGGAGTAAAAAAAAAAAATAAAATCGACAGCATAAAATAATTCAAACTTAAAACGTTCGTATCGTTTCCCCGTTTGCTTTCTTATTTATTACACAAGAGCTATATCGGCCTTCGCCGGATGTGAGACGGTGACGGCGATTAACGCCGTTTCCGTTCATATAGAATGCATTAATGGATGTGACATCGGTGCATCGTTACCATGTTTTCCTCATCGCCGTCACATGAGTTATCCCAACTGTTGAGTTACGCGTTGTAAAGCTGTTTTCGCACGACCCGATCTTTCATAAAAGGTGACTTAATTCGCCCGACAAATCGACGATTTACGACCACGAGAACCCTGCACAAGCCACCACACCCGAGATGCAACCCAAGGTAATGGGGTGTACAAATGCACTCGCGTAGGGACAAGACGATGAGGAACGGGACGATACGAAATACAAGAGTTCAAATACGTTCAAATAACCATATAGAATTTCTTCATTATTATATTATTTTGCGATATTCTTAAATTAAAAAATTCATCAAAATTTATTTAAAATATATTTATAACATTATAAAATAAATAGTATCAACTTCCAATTTAATAATTTTAAAATTGAAATCATCAAACTTTGTCAAAATAAAAATATATAATAATTGTTATATATGCTTAGTATTTTTAATAAATCATTATTTATCATTATTAAACGGACAATGAAATATAAACGAAAAAGAAATATTTACCTGTACTGGAGGCGGATTTGCTGAGATCGAAGCCTTCCTGCTTGGGACTGGCGTTGATTTCTTGCTTTGGATGCTGATTGTGCGCAGAGAACGGTGTCTGAGGTGTACCGAGAGGTGTTTGCGATTGCAACGGATGTACCGATGGGTGCTGAGGTGCGTTCTGCGGCTGAGACTGCTGGGACTGATGAGACTGAGGACTCCTCGGTAACGAGGACACGCTGCTCGGTCTCGATGGTGGCGAGGCTTTGTGCGTCAATGCCAACGCTTGGCTCTGCAACCACGAGAGGATATTCATGTTTAAAAAATTCATTTTGAACAATAAATACAATTTCGACGCGATAATGATAATGTCTATGTACGATTATTGTCATATACATTATTGAAATGCGGCACATTTATTTTGTCAAAGAGGAGAAACAAAGAAAAGTGATCTATTTAAAAGAAGATGAGAATATTATACAGAGAAATTCGATAAGCTCTACATTATAAAATATAAGAATCTTTTTATGTATCAAGAGGACGCGAAAGAAATTTTAATACCGGGAAGCATGATATGTACATTTTTACGCTTATTACTCAGGCAACAAGTTCTTCCCCAGCTTCTGTATTGTCCCTGGCAAAGTTTCACAGCGAAAATATTTTCTGCGTACAAGAGCACGTTATGTAAATTATTGTGATGTTTATTTCATCGCTCGTTTGTGTATAATCCAGCGAGAGTGCGGTAATCGCCGCGGGGTAATACAAATCCTTTGCTGTCCTTAATCTCTGAAGACAAAATTTCCTGGCACATCATGCTTCTAACGGTCGCATGACTTTTTTACGGGAACGATTACCTATTATACAAATTTCTACAGAGAAACGTAGCTCCTATTAATCTTTAAAGTATAAAAAGTATTATCATAAATCATCGGTGTATATACATAAATCATGTTATTTGTCCGTATCATATTAATTTTCAAAATTTTATAAATAAATTTTTAATATATTACAATGATAATATATTACACGAATTAAATGTAATGTTGTATCCTTGCTAAAAAATGCGCTCGCGCGCGATAAAGGATTGTCTAGAATCTGCTTCTAAAAAGAAAGAAAAGATAACTCGCGCGCGAATTAACTATGCACGATTGGAGGCAATCTAACGATTAAAAAAGCCTTCGGCGGCAATTCACGGTGGGAGCGTCGCCTAAACGCGGTCAAATCTACGACGTTTCGGTCGGGCCGAGCGAGCCGGATGATCTAAGCGTCGTCGACGATGAAATCTGAGCACGTGCTCAATTCCGAGCGGTGACCAGGCTAAGACATAAGCGCGGACTTAGATTTATGTATGAGTGAACTGAACTTAACACTAACGGCTAAGCCGTCCACGGTGTCAACTGGGGTCAACTGGGCCCAGAATGCGACAATCCTACACCACCGCAACCGCTGCCGCCGCCGTCGCCGCCGCCGATGTGCGAGATGCACCGCGGAGCGATGATTTTCGTCTGGAAACTGGATCGTCGATGACGCCTCCGTGGAATACGGTGTTTAACCCTCCATAATCCTTCGCGACTTCCTGCCGCGTTCGTGTTTGCTCGCAATCAGCAATTTTAGCGAGTATTTAGTCTCCTTATTTAATTACAAAATTATGAAATTTAATCAGCCGGCACTCACGCGCACATCACACAAGGCAATCTTGAAAAATCGACGATGAGCATCGTATTAATTGCTCCTCGAAAATGATCATCCCGGTTCTTAACCGAACAGATTGCACAAAACTTATCGTCTTTTTATATTTATGTAAATTAATTCTATCAAGTCGCAATTAAACTTCAATTTTTTTTTATTTTTTCTGAATAATGAATCTTTTACTCGTATATCTTTATTCGTAGGAAATATTAAGATAGAAATATATACATAATTATTGAAGTCAAATCAAAAGAAAAAGAAGAATTTCTTCTTACATTTATAGATTTTAATATCTTTGTACATCACTTTTCTCATCGATCTAACAATCGGTTGCGAAAGGATCGACCGGATGATTTTTTCGCTTGCCCGGACTGTACCGAGGTACCAGCTACTGTTTCGGGAGCTCTTCGAGGTATGCACTCGCAAAAAACACGTCAGACCGCTGAAGACCCGGGCCTGGAATGGGAGTAAGAGAGAAGAAGATGATGAAGAAGAGGAAGGAGGTGGTGAAGAAGGTAGCGGAGAAACGGGATGCCTGAAGGTGCCGAAGAGAGCGAGAAAGAGAGATAAGGGCCAGCCGGCATCATTGATGGAAGAGAGACGAGCGGGAACGACGGGCCCCGAGGGTCCACGTGAATTGGAAGAGGATAGAGAGGATCTCCGGATCCTCGGCTTCCACGCGAGGAATGAAGACGAACGCGAGACCGAAAGCGGGAGCGTGTAAGAAGGGGCAACAGGTGGATGGGGTTAGCGGCTTATCCAGCTAACGCCCCAAGTGATATCGCGGTAACTCTGCTGTGACGTGCGAGGGGTTACGATGTTGTTGTCGTAAAATCAGGAATTTCGGTTCGTTCATCGATCCGGCTTTCGCCATAGTTGAGAATTCACTTGGCCTCCCGTAGAAATCGGAAATCGCGCTGGGAAGGCGTCAGATCCAAGAAACGTCGCGAGAAACACTTTTGAAAATTCGCTCATTTGAGCGATAAAAATTGCTTCTTATTAGATATCATTAATTGCGCGATAATAAATGTGATAAAGTTAACCAGATGGGCCAATAACGATTAAGTAGATAGATGAAATTGAAGAAATGTTGGAAGAGCATAAAAAGTTTGTAATAATATCACTCGTAATAATTGGCGAAATATTTTTTTGCATCATGTTAAATAATTATCTCATTAAATATTAGTAAAACAAGAATAATTGCTCAAGTTGAATAAGAGAAACTATAATAAAATTAAAATTAAAGTATGTCGTACTACTCGCAAAATATTGTCAACACAAAAGACAATAAATGCTGCTTCGTCCAATCTGTACGAGCCATGAATTTAAACAAACGTACTCTTCTCCCGTGTCCTAATTGTGTGTGACGACAGTAAAAATGGAAAAGTAAATAATTAAACGTGAAGCGCGAGCGCGATATCGCATTGCGCCACGAACGACGAGTTTGGCAGGCGGTTTATCAACGGATCAGCTTATCTACCGGGTGTAACGGAGATACGCAGCGATGGCGTTTCCTGCTAGTGTTTCCCGTTAATGCGATAACCTTAATCGTTGACCGTGCACAGGATTCTCATGGATCTGCGAGAGATTCTGAACGGAATTAACCACGATGGAACAGTGGCGGAATCAATCGCGCGCGCGCTACGAATCGTCCGCACAAACGAACTTACGTAAGACCGAATCACGATGACAATCTTTAATGTTTGACCAATTGAACGCGTGGTCCTTTTCGAAGTATGTCTTACGTCAGCGGCATCGTTCTTCATGTGATCAATTCTATTCATCGAAATAAAAAAAAAAGAAAAGAAAGAACATTCATGACGATATCGCCCCTTTGCATGAGGATCCTTTCTTCTCGTCTCATCACAACGACGATTTCTACGACGATATTCGATGCGCGTGAATTATCAGCGCTTGTCTCGCTTGTCTTTATTAATTCTACGAATGCTGCATTAACGCGCGTCATGAAAAATCGCGCTTCACGCCGTGAGCGATACGTTGCAGCGTTCTCGGAGGATATGAGATCAGTTTAGGATATGAGTTCATTCTAATTACATTTTCAAACGGAAATAAAATGGAAATAACTCGAACAGCTACCGACTTAAAATTCTTTTAAAATCTGTCATTTTATTTCTGTCATGATCGAAAAATCTAAAAAAAAATCTTTTGATTTCAAAATAAAGAGAGAATTTTATACATTTACTATTGAGATATTTTGCAAACTGCGCGTTTTTTATTGATCCAAAAAAGATTTTTATTAAAGAAATAATCAATCTGACAATTGGCTAGTGTAGCGTTGGCTCCTCTTTCTCTTATAAAATTCCTACATTATTTTTACCACTAAATTCTTGCATTTCACTTTGGATTATCCAATCCATTAGTGACTGCTTGTATGAAAGAGCAATGTGAATCTTGAGTATTAAAATTATACTATAATCTTAGTTGTTCTCTCTAATACTTGCGTTCTATTTGCCTAAATTTTTACTGTTCTTAAAAACTTTGTGAAATTCTATAAAACTTAATAGAAATTAGATAATGTTGATATAATCGTTTTATAATTGTTAAAGATTCCATGAAATTCCGATTATGAAGATAAACTGTTTCTGGAATATGCTTTTACAGAACATTGAAAAGCACTCGCCGTCTTCTAATCTCCGATCGATACAATAACATGCAACATTGTATACTAATAACAATTCATAAATTGCACTTAACAAATTTTAAAACGATTCATTATCTGTTTTAGAGCGCGTGATAATTTCGCTATCTTTTGGCGGTCATCACAAATAGAATTAAATGTAGCATCCATATTAATCTGCAACATTCTAATCACGCTTATCGAAATATCGAGCCGGCGATATCCCCGAACGATAATTGGATGTCTCTTTGTGATAGATAATCCGCGGATTGATGCGTTTGCGATCGTGTTACGTAAATTGTTGCCGACTGTAGTGTCAGTGTACTTCGTTCCTAAGTGCAAAATATGGTAGAACTAAAGATTAGAAAGCAATAGATACCATCTTGCACCAGCAATGATCGCTGATTTCGAGGGTTTATACTAGAGAAAGTAGCGAAATATTTCAAAATTACAGTTTAATTGACCATATAGATAAATTAGTCTTTAATATTAACATGAGAAAATATATTTATAAATACATTTCAAATTTAATAAAAAAAAATATTTATATATAATATTAATATTATAAAATAAAAATATAATGCTTTTTTATAACGATTTATACTGAAATATAATATCGATAATTTGATTTCTAAAATTTCTTTTTCTCCCAAAAGATATGATTATTTATTACACACATATCTTCGTGGAGTAATTGTTGCAACGCATTCTAGTTTAAAAAAAATAATACGATGAGGAACGCGCGTGCTCTATATAATAAAGTTACCTGACACGAAACTGTTCGCATCGCCGTAACCAATTTTCTCTCACAAAATATTCACTGAGAAAACAAAAGATCGTGTCTGCGGCATAAAAAGGCAACGTAAAAGGCCTACAGAGAGAGGACCGCGAGCTCTACCTGCGTTTGATATATCGGCTTCGGTGGCCGGATAGATGGATTACAATCATTCCGGGAGCTGGGGTGGTCAAATACCGTGACCATGCGTGTTTCAAACGTATCCTCATGCACGCACACGTAGATATGTACGACGCACTTTCGAGTACACACGTGGCGGCCCGTGCGTGCACGAGCAGTCCTGCGTGCAACGCGTTGCAAGGATGCGTTTTCAAAGTGCCAGAATGCAGGGAGGTGCGTCGCGGCAGCGTGAAAATTTTACATCGCGAGTTCTCTCTCTTCACTGACGTTTCTCTGCTGTTTAATATCGCGAGCTCGCACGGCTCTATTACGTTTATTAAACGTTTATTAAGCGTCATAGATCTACCTATAATATATTGATAACGACAGAAAATTTAATTAACTTTGCAACGTCGCATCTTCCCTCTTTTTATTTCTTTCCTCGCGTGCGATCATTATGCTCGAGTTTCGCGATCGTCACTTTGTTGCTGTTACAATTGCTGTTATTTACTCATATTTGCTCCTTTGACGGTGTAATTTAAATAACTATAATGCAAATTATGAAGACTGAATTTAGAATTTTTACACATCCTGTAATCCAAGTTAGTATTGTTCTTGCGTTTTCACAAGAACAAACTACAAAATGAGTCTTCGTACACTAATACTGCAAATATGAAGGCAGAGCTTCATGTATTTGACAGCATTATAAGATTATCCTCGGTCTCTGACTTCTTTTCTGAAAAACATCTGCATGAATAATGCATCTCTCGAGGTGCTTCCATATAAGTTACATTCTCTCTTTTAAAATATTTAATCTGTGCTTTGTTACAATGAAAATAAAATGTACATAACTCTTTTGACAAAATGATCCACATCATATAATTCATGCATGATAAATTGATAATTTTCTCAAATAAATGATATATATTGTGTAATATTCTAATAGTATCATAGCTATGATAATATAAAGATGATCCTGTATGTATACTACTGTATGTATATTATGCATAATACTGATCGTATAAGGTTGCAAAAATATTTAAAATATTTATGCATACTGTCAATATTAATAATCAATATTATTGGACATATAGAGTTATTTTTAGAAACGTGTATCAACTGTAATATATTTACATAGATAGAAGTGCACTAATAAATAAAGAAAAAGAGACAAGTGGAGCAATAAACATACAATGCAAAATAGAAGAGCGTCAGAAAAATATGAATAGATAAATGAAGTAGGAATATTTATAATCCCCTTCTTGGTTTTGAAAATATTGAAAAGAATAAATTCTATTCTATATGTTCCAAAAATATCATTTCTGACAAGAAACTTATGATTAACCTCGAAAAAGGTTTGTAATTGTTCTAATATTTTTTTTTAATAAAAAAAAAGACAGTCAAAAACGTAAGTAGAACATAGGATTTCGTACGTGTTATTTCAGAACGTATTAAATGTTATCATGATACATTAGTCTGTCTATTACAACAATTTATGTAAACGGATTTGGACGAACGTATTCGTAGCGTGTTTTATTGTTAATTTTTCGATAGCCATGATGAGCCGAAGGCATGGATCGAGAGATCGAGCGGTCAATGGAGACATGCGGTCTTATTCCGTTGAATGCCAGAACATGAACATGGTCGTGGCACAGGAAGAAGGCAGGGGCACATCCGTATCGTGGTCAGAACCCGTGACCCCCCGATACGTACCTACACGTGTAAACGTACGCGCGTTCGTCCGCACAGCACACACGCGAGCCGCGGCTTTGCCAAGGATTATCCCCCGTCCTACGGTTGCCCTCGGCTTTCATTGTGAGATCGCGAAGCGTCGGATATACGCGTCGGATCTGAATTTGGTATGCGATTTTTGATGTGGAGAATCGAGTCTAAATCCGAGCTCGCGCTGCATTTAAATGGATAATTATTTCCTTCCCAAGCGATCATATGTCTGATAAATAACGTGTTTTTTTCTTTTCGATGCTGCATAGATTACGTGAATGTTTACCTAAACTTATAATTGCACCTGCTCTATATATTTTAATTTAAAACAATACGCATCTAGGAAGATGAAATTTTAGGATAAGAAGACTCGTGTGCGAGAAAATGAAAATTTCCGTTCGAATTTATCAAAATTTATCACATTTTCCTAATACATAATGTTACAAGTTTATTATTTTTTAAATGATTACGCGATGTAGAAACGACGCCTTGTTTATTTATTTTAGGTACTGAGATAATCGCGCATTACACGTGGAGTAGCTAGCTGCTTTGAGATGCGAAAGAATGTGCCAAATTGATGACGAAGAATTAAGCGGACTGAAAGCGCGTCCAGAGAAAGAGAGAGAGAGGGGTGCAAGAAGCGATAGGGTGGCCAATTGGCTGTGTAATGTCAGAAAGGGGTTGCTTCTCGCCCCTCGTACTCGCTAACATTGAGTATAGACGCTGCGTTATTTTTATAAGTTCGGCAGACCGAACGCCGAAAACGATGATGCTAGCACGCTAATCCACGACGTAAGCCATTTTATCGGAATTTTATATTCCTTGTCAAATTAAGGTCACATATTTTCGATATAGTTGTACTTTTTTCATGGTCTCTCATATATTAAAAGCATTTTTATGATTTTTCGGCATATATACGGAAAGGATGTTTTTGCTGAAGTATCTGAAAATTTATAATTAGTTACAAAATAATTCTGTAAAACGTATAAACAACACCGATGATAATGCTGCAAAAAGTTTTAACATTTTAATAACCTGTTTTAAAGGTTTCATTTTTGATGGTTCAAACAAAACAAACAAAACTAGCTAAATTTTTAGATACTTTAGCAAAACCTTATGTCTGTGTGAATAAAAAAGATTTTAAATGATCCTAATCGATAAATTAGTGATCCTTATAGAGTTCAATTACGCTTTAATCTGTTAATAAAAAGCTTTATTATTTTTAAAAAACTAAACTGTTAGAAATTGGAATACTCTCTTGTTCTATTTTTTTCTGTATCTGTTACATTTATTCTAAAAAAAAGAAATATATTCCATTTTAAATTTTACATCCATGTATTTTTTCGATCAATATTATTCTTAAATAAATGTAATATTTTTCACATTCTAATAAATTTTTTTAACATTTTTTTCTACGATTTTATGACAAATTTTTCCAATTTTGTTTACAGAAAAATATTTATACAATTGCATGAACGATTGATAATATTTTGTGTACAATATTTTATCCAAGTTGAAACAAAAATAAAAGATTACCTGTACTTGATCCGTCTTCGTGTTAGCAGCCATCCATGCCTCTACAAAGGTGTCCATTGCGCTCTGAAAATCCATTCCCTCCTGGGGCCTCAATAATTCTCCTGGGCCTCGGAAGTCGCCGCCATTCGTGACATATCGCGTTGTACTCGAATTCTCACTAACTCATAGTGTCAATTTTAGTTCTAGCACTTATCAATTAAGAGTCAAATGTAATCGAAAAGATGATAGGTTTTTAAAACCGAATCAGTTTTTCTTGTCTTTTAAACGTCACTTGAAGCACCTTGTCTACGATAAATATAATCGCGCGAATGACATAAAATTTATTTACAATCGAAATCACAGACGTGCATAAAATGTCCGTTTATTTACGTAGGAGGTTCTTACTATTACAAGTTCTTAATTTCTAGCTACTGTATGCTAATGATAAGTGGGTGATCATTTTTTTTTTATATTAAAACGATTTACACACCTATGATCACTACCATCTGTTCTAATTTTGCTTAGGTTAGATCGAAATATTAAATATATGATTAAACTGCGCGTACCTCTGACTAGACTGCGGAAAATCACACACGTGCTCGCAACTCATTACGATAAATATCGTCTCGGAGTAAAATCGGAATAAATAGAGCGATCTACAGTCTTGTCCCGTTTCCTGATCACCAATGATCGGCACGTCAGTCTATTCAGAACGTCACGTACACAATTCTAAACGCCAACATCGATCGTAGTCTCTCAATCATCGATCATCACAAGATCAGTCAACGTTGCCAATCATCTCCCTGAGAAGACCGCGAGGCACTGTTTCGGCGCGCGTGGGTTGTCACCAGTCATCAATACCAAACATGTGCGTAGCTCTGAATGCTCCGAAAACTCGAACTTGATCGATTTCTTCGGACGTTTCTCGTCGAGGAGCTTCTTTGGAGCGATCACGGTCAGGATCACGATCGCATTCACGTCATCGTCCCTCTCGTTGTAAGTGTACCTCTGGAAATCGCGTATGATCGCCAAGCACCAACGGAATGTCATTCGCGCCGCCAAGGACAGGCGCACGGTCCGCGAGGACAACACACGTTCGCAGGGAACGGCGTTCGAGCCGCGACTGTGCGCGTCGAGGCGTCGCGGCGCTCGATCTGCTGCCCCTACGACGCCCTACCCGCGAGCGCGCCGTCAGTATAAACCCCACCACCCGGTCGCCGCTGCCACCACTGCCACCATCACCACCACCACCACCACCACCGTCACCACCACCATCTCCATACCACCGCGATACCGTCGTCTCGCGTCGTCTACCGATATCGCGGCCGAGTGCCTCCTCTGGTCCTCACTCAGCTGCTGGTTCACCCTCTCGCTCGCCGACTCCTTCGGAACCTTCGTCGTACCCCGCAGCCCAAGATCCCGTCGTCTCATTCTCGTTCCCTCTTATCCTCCCCCGATTTTGCTACGAAGCTTCCTCATTCTGGATAAGGTATCGTTCCTTTCGCGCTTTACCATTTCCTTCTCCTTCGTCTTTGTTCGTCGCGTTAAGTTCCTTTCCGATCACATTCTCGTCTATTTTTTCGCCTTTTAATATTGTCACATTAATATTACAATTGTAACACGTCTTTAATTGATAAAATTGTCATTTATTAAAATTCTAAAATCATAAACAAAATTGCAAATTTTCCTGAAATCTATGAAAATTTTCTTTTTCTTTGGAATCTTCTTTTACACTTGTAATCTTTGTAGTTATTTATTTAAATTAATTTTGTAGTCCGTATTTTTTTTCTCTTCGTTAATCCATTTTCTATTCTACTTTCCTCATAATAATGCCGTATTTCTTTCAATTTATCAGAACATTTTCTCTTTCATAAAACTACTGATTTTTTCCTCATCCAATTTCTTGCTTATATTCATATTTGTTCGTCGTGCTATGAAAGATTCGCTCTCTCATCCGGCACCCATCTCATCTCCTTTTTTTTTCGAAATCTTTTTCCGTCGAATTCGATTCTCACCCACCTTTTTCTCTGCACTTTAGCATCCCCACCAAAAACCTATTCCAGGGATGTGATGATCTAAAAATAATGTGCACATACACCTGTCCACCTGCAACACATTCTCTGCGAGAGTATACGCGATGACCAAGCTTAAATGAAGAAACATGAAGCGATATCTATGCCACCGCGTCGATTTTTTCCGCGATCGCAATTGCAAAGCATTAAAACAAATTTTTTATATCCGCGGGAATTTATAGGTATAAAACGAGTTTTCGAATCAGCTTTTAAAAACTATTTATTTTGAATTATTAAAACTTGAAATAATAACTATACGTTAAATAAAAATGTTTAATTAATAATAACCTTTAAACATTTATTAAAACATTTATTAAAAGGATATACATATTAATGTATTACTTGCACAACAAATTATATATTCAAGTAAACAATTTTTTTTTAATTTATCAAGCATTTTCATTTATCATTTAAAAATTTTTTTATTGATTATTTTTTGAATAATGTGTTGCTTCAATATATCTATGATAATAAAGAAAACAAATAATATATATCAAATATCTTACCTAATGCAAAAATACTGCATACGTAAAAATAACTTGATACGCAATAAATAATTAAATATGGTTTGAACAGATCTTTGCGTTTAATTCTACATGATAAGAAGCAACAGATGTGTATTTGGATTAGAAATTGATTCGATAGAATCATTCTTTGACCTTCATAATATAAGCGATCGAGATCTGATACACTGAAATCTCATCCAATGATAGATAAGCATAAACAGATTAATAAGCTAACATTAAGAAACTTGTATCTCCTTATATCTGTTGGGCTAAAGATATGATTGGAGATTCGTATTGTCATCAGTTGAATCAAGTTAAAAGAACAAATACAAATAAATAAATGCAAAAGATATACTAAGAAAATAGCGTTAAATAAAAATATAAGACAAACATAAAAAACATAAACATTGAGAGATTTATAAATATACCATCAGTAACAATTAAAATAATTAAAAAAGGATTTTGAATTTCAATAATTTGTAATGTAATTTTTTTGGGCTTTATCTGATTAATCAATGAAAATAATCTTAGATTAAAATGACGGCAACATGACAATTAATATAAAGGCAGTTTTTCATCAACCACAATTCTCTTCGTGCTATCAAAATGGATCGTTCGAAATTGAGTGCCTCAAAGGGAACGTATACATACGTATGTGTGCATACGTACTCGCAGATTCCTGTAAACGTCGCTGCCAGATTAGACAATCTCTGGGAATTAATTTCCATAGACGACAAAAGTAACATCGTTACCGATTCCAGCAGTATCCGCGAATTTTCGGTGCTTCGCGAGCGACGTCCTTTCCGATTACATCCTGCCGCATTTGCGTATGTGACATACGCGCTTTCGTAATGCACATATACGGCTTCACTTCGTCAGATATGATATGAAACAGCGGTGTCGATGTGCTCCAAGATACAAGCGCATTATTATCGTCTGATAATCCGTTTGAATTAGCTGAGTTCGCTACTCAGCCTGGCCGTTTTATCGTCGGATTAACGATGAAATGAAGTATTTGTGGTATAACCGAGAGATATCTATGAGGATCGGTAGATAATGCGACGGTTATGTAATCGGTGGCAAAATATTTCCGACAACCTTTTATTGATGATGTTAGCTAATCTATCGTGAAAATCGGTTTGATTGAATGTGTTTTTGTTGTTTCTCTCAGAACATTCGTGGAAAATAATGTAATAGGAAAATTTCAATAATGATTATGATTTAGATTATCGTCTCTGGTTTCACTTTCCGGTGATTAAGAATATTTTAAACTCATACAACTTTATTGATATAATTTTATAAAAAAGTTTTCATTTGAAAAAAATGAATGTTTTAATTTTTAAATTTATTATGTAATTACTTCAGTATTATATCAAATTAATACAGTTGAATAAAATCGATCTTGTGTTATGCATTTATTTAGCAAAATAAAAGAGGACTATCAGCGCATACGGTTTAATTTCAGCTTCAATAGCGTCCGATTGGCGTGCTGGATAATCCTGGGATTAAAGTGAGTGCTCGAGAGATAATGCCTGATTCACCTGCCGCGTGTCGATCAATACTGCTATTACGTAACAAAAAGACTGCGTTGATTTTTTTAATAGAAATTATTTAATTACGATTGGAACAACACAAAGAATAGTTTACTGCTCTACGGCGATAGCACATGCCAGGCAAAATCGCGATAGCAATTTGGAATAACGCAGATATTTTAATTAAGTAATTTAATTAAAACTTGAAAGTCTTTCAATTCAATTAATCAAAACTAGCGTTCAATAGAAATATTTTTTTTATCAAAACGTTTATAATTTAAAGCTCTTTGAAAATAATTTAAAATTGTTCTCATTTTCAAATGTTTATATTTTTTTGCTTCATTTATTTTTATATTTTTTTACTATTATCCATTCTTTGAACACGTATTTACTATGACATGTGTCTGTCTTGCGTGTTTCCGTAGGTATCACCGAAAATCATGCATGTAAATCTCCAGACAAATTTGTTTCGACAGACTAAGAGTCTAGCGAGATTTCATTCGCCGATACAGCATTTTACACTCGCCACATCCGAGCGCTTTATTTCGCGAGGATAGACAGTAACCAGACGCGTCATATATAAACGGATCTGTATCTAATCCTACTGTTACATCTTAATCCGCTCTTATCCATCCTACTATATATTTATCTTACTATATAATTCGAATTCGATTAGATATTAAATCATAGAGGATTTATAAAAAGTGTTTCCAATATTTTATTTAACAAGATCAAAATTTATCCAAGATATTGCAAATGTATTATTAAAATAAAATTTTAAGGTTATTTCTTTTATTCATTCTTTTCTCTTTTACTTTAACATATAATTATTAAGTATTATATAGAATGAAAATATAGAATAATAATAATCAGTCTCATATATATATATATATATATATATAGAGTATCTATTAACAAAGTTCTCCATTCCTAAGATTAAATGGATACAGAGAATATGATTTATTGCTATCTATGCATATTAAGCGCTTCGTAAATTACTTATTCTTGTTGAACGTTACTGGTCAATGCACTCAGCATCTAATCCTGCACCGCTGATTACGCCGAAGCCAATAAAGCATCGTAATCAAAAGCTTCGTCTCAAACTTCCCCGTCGCAGTCTAGCGATGCATTCTTCGTTTCACCAACGAAACCGGCGTCAGCGATTCCTCTAACGTATACCAGATACACACGTACGCACACGTACTTATTACATACACGTGCTTGCGCGCCATCCGCTTCCAAGAGAGAAAGACGACGGGAGGGGATGGGGGGGATGGAAACACGACAGTGGGGTAACGATTGCATCCGCGGATGGCTCTGATGCAATCTGTGTGCAAAGCGGTCTAAAGTTGCAACTCCTACGACGGAGAGCCATGGGTGGGTACGTCGCCGAACAGGGAGAAGGAAAGAGGAAACAGAGAGCAAGAGGGAGAGTAGCAAAGAGGATCCAGGGGGGGAGGGTTTCGAGCCGCGGGTGGAAGAAGGACCGCGCGCCCTAGGTCGCGTCTCTGGACGAGAGGGCTGCGCGGGGGTTAACATTCGGGCGCGGTGGCCCTTGGCAGGGTGGTTTGCCAGGGTCGACAAAGCACCGGATGGTAAAGCCCTGTTCCCTGGGCGTGCACCCATGAGCTTGCGGGCGGAGCATGAACGGCACGCCTACTACGGAGCTTTCGTGTCGAACCACGAAGACCGGCGCGTTCGTCCTACGTCCAGGACGGCGTATCCCCACTTTGGATGCTCTCTCGTTGAGGCTCTCTCTCTTTCCATCCGGAGCTTTTTCGAGGTAAGGACGATCCTCGCCACCTTACGACGGGCACACGGACGTCTCACACTTCTACCAGCGTGTACGCGCTTATCCGAAGTGTAGGAGGTAATAGTAGACTGGGAAAAGAGGGAGAGAACGCGAAGGAGAAACAGTCGAGGCGGGCTGGCTCGCTACGAGAAAAGCCGAGTTTTCTCGAGAGGGGCTATAAAGGAGAACAGCGGGAGGGAGGGCTAAGAAGCGCAGGAGAGGGACAACTAAGGCGAGAGTAACGTATGCCCGGAGCTAATTTGCCGGAGCTTACCCGGGAAATTACGAGCATCCCACGCGATGCATCCGAATATCCTCACCATCCAATGGACGGTGATAGTCGGCTAGAATTAAAGGAAGCTCGCTCGCAAGACTGGACTTTAAACTGCAACGACGTGACTTTCGATACGGAAGAGTGTTCAACTTTAAGAAAGTTAACGTTTCCAATATATCTTATAGCAATCGTTGCTGCTTGCAGATTTTTTATAATTATTGCTTGTTTATTAAATATTTCAAACGGTTTATTAGTTAAAATCAAGTATTATCTCTCAACATTTTATATTCCAGTTTTCGAAATTCAAGAAATTATTCGGGAATTTATGGAATTAAAAAATTTAATAACGTAAATAATTGAATCGTAAGCATCTTATGACTTTTAAAAGAACCTTGCGTTTTAATGTTTTAAATAATTTCATATTTATGTTGAATTTATTCTACTGATAAACACCAAAGAGCCACCATATACTTTAGTGACATTTAACTATATTGTATTTCAGTTACTACTGTAAAATATATTCATGTCTCAAAATAAGACACGTCACTGCACAGAAAATATCTCAATTTTCATGTGATACTTTTTATAGTGGCATTAAAAAAGAATGTGTTGCACGTTCATACTTCGCTGAAAGACATTCATAGAAATTCATATAATTATCGAAAAATTAAAAGATCAGAAACCGTATTACTGTATATTGATTACTGTATTATGATCAACATATTATAACGTGAAAAAATCAGATAAATCGGATTTTTTATTAATAATGATATAATTTGTCATGTTTATTTGTTGTGTTATCATTATTTATTATAAAGAGTTGCGAGGATTATCTTGCATTTGTTATTTATGCAAGTTATGATTTCAATAATTTAAAATTTATATATACGTAAAAATAATTTTTCCTAAACAACAAATTTTTTAAATAAATCTATAATTGATTAAACTAATATATTAATTTGTCGGATTAATATTTATTTGTATTGTATGAATCAATACATTTTGTTTCAATTTATTTTTTTAGATCATAAACTTTGTATTTTGTTATCAATTTATCTTCTTTCGTATCAATTTTTTGATAAATTACTTATTAAAATTTCTTAATATATTAAAATATATATATTAAACAATAAAATATCAACAACAAGAATGTAACTATATCTTCATAAATAGTTCAGGATCAATTGTTTGTTCTAATATATTATCGATTATATCAGCACATAATTTCCTTAGATAAATAAGCTTCTAAGATAAAATAAAATTTTTATCAAAACAAATATATAATCTTTTTAATCTCATCTAGCGTCTTAAATATTTTTATTCTCAATAAAATCAGAAGTCATAAAATTGGGAGTATAAATTTTAAAAGTAAAAAATTAATAATAGATAGAAATTAATATAAGATATATTACTTAAATAAAATAGCAGATAGAATAATATAAGGTACAAGATGTACATTCATACCGTTTAAATAGTTTATAACGCTGTTATTTATCCCGCAATTTATATACTCACACTCGTTTCTTTCGATCGATTAACAGCACTCGCAATAAAATAAACTTCTTTCTCGAATTTCAATTTCATATCCCGGCAGCGTTGCTACAAGCTCGCAATAATAAGCGCATGATAAAGAGGTATTTCGCGTACGGCAAACCGCACGGGGTAAGATACGTACTCTCGCCCACCGAGGTATCGCCCGCGATATCTCGCCGAATCTGCGTCGAGCATGTGGTCTCGCGGCGTTAAGATACAAATTGAAAACCATTTAGCAAATCTCCCCGTTCATTCGAAGTGTTAATAAATTCAGGTTTACGAGGGTCGGAGGGTTACGTTATGGATCCGCGCGCGAAGCGAGACGTGGCGCGCGACGTGATGCTTTAACTTGCATAAAAGCGATCGCGCGTGTACGCTCGCTATATACGCGCTGGAAGAGAATCCCCGTGGAATATTTCGAGGCATCGGAACGGATCTTTTTATCGCTCGATCGAGCGGAAGCTCGCGTGCGGAATATATACGGCCATGCAATTTGCTGAACCGAAGGTAACGTGCGCGCGAACGTTAATAAAGACGCAGTGGAAAGAGATGAAAATTCAAAGTAAGGATAGACGTGTTTTATATATTGCGTCAATGTTATGTTATTTATACTCCGCTTGCGAATCAAGCGGAGTTTGAGGAGATAGAAGGAATTGTAATAAAAATGAAAACTATTAGGTAAAAGTTAGACACAATGCAACAAGGTTTCTCAATTATTTTATAAAATCTAGTAGGGCAGAGTAATAGAGATTTTTTAATATAATATTTTCTAATTATAAAATTCATCAATTATATAATTATTGTGTAATTATTATAATTACATTTATTAATTAATCAACATCTCAAAAATAGAGATTAATTCTATAGATAGTTTTTTTGAACTTCTATTCGTTTCTAGTTTTTCATCTATCTATATGTATAAATCTATTAAAGATATAAAATGAAATAAGAAGAATACGAGATGAAAGTAATAATATAAACGTAAATAAGTAAAATAAGTAAATAAGTAAATAAGTAAAAATAAGTAAAAACATAAACGTTATTTTTGAAAGCAATGTTCCGACTAGATAAAATGCGAAAAATGACTGATTATTTCCGACGGAAGATAGACGAAATTTACGCAAATGCTGGCACAAGATGCGCTCTTTCTCGAAAAAGTCGATCAGCTTGCAATCAGCTTTGCGGCCAGCCAACTGCTTTCCGGCCAGGACCGCGAACGATATAGAATTTAATACAGCTTCAACGTTCAATAAATTCCGGCTGCGGCCGCGCACGTGTATGCTATACACGTCGCATCGTGTCATGCTAAATTCTAACTCATCGTAGGAGACTTGTACGCCGTAATCCTCCGACTACTGCCTCGGCGCGAGTCCTTTGAGGGTGAAAACGTTACCAGGAGCAAAAGGAGGGCCAGCCGAGAGAGGAGACAGAGAAGAAGGCTATCGAGACACGGTCGTAGTTTGCAGGAAATCTGTATATATAATATGATGTAATAGGAAAGAGGAGATTTCAGTCGGTACAAGAGGAGTAGGAGGCCAAAAGGGGGTGAGCCCAGGGGGTAGTGGGCGAGGGAGGTATTATCTGCACGATGATGGGGACATGTATAAATGTACGAGGAGAGTTAGGAGGAGGATGACGAGAGGATAGAACGACTCAAAGGCAAATATGAGGTTTGGAAATTTGGATTAGGACCTTCGCAATGGGGAGATGCGATGTGATTTGTCGATGTCCCTTTTAGAGTTATCGGATGATCGGGTGCATATGTGGACATTATGAGTGAGATCTTATATGGCGACCGATATCAAGCTGCTTAGACAACAACCGGGACTCGGGTTAACTCGCGAGAATTGCTTGGATCATGTATTAGGCTAACCGACCGTAAATTGCTGGCGAGACAGATACTTATATTCAGTGTATTATTCATTTAAATAATGCCGAATTCGAAAATATCAAATTAAATATCGTAAATTTAAATTATAAATAAAAGAAATTATTTTCAGGACAATCAATTCTAACAGTAATTATAATTCTCATTACTAATGAGATACATAAAAGTTTTAATTTGAATCAATAACAGATACAAGAAATCGAGAGACGAATATATAAATAAATGTTCGCATTTTTATCTGGAGGTACTTTTTATCTTTTGAATTATTAATTTTAAAGAAATAATGTATTCATATATAAAGCAACTATAACATTATATTTGCAAAATTTATGACGTTACGATAATGGAAAATGTATGTTTGTATAAATTTCATTTTTTATCTGTAAAAGTACTTATATAATTTACAATTATAACTAAGCAGTAATGTACTAGATTTATCAATAATATCAAATTTCACATAATTAATATTTCTGAAGAGAAAAAAATTGTCACAAAATAAAAGGGTCTATCGTATGCGGTATTCCGATTTCTAAAATTCATTAGAAAGACTAAAACTCTTGACAAAAGTGCAAAAGACGAATAAATTATTCTAAGAATATTTCTGGAAGACGTGACAATCGTTTATCTCCGCCACGGAATAATTCAAATTCGAGAAGATAATGTGTCGGCACTACACCGCAGATATACCTTTCCGCCGGCGTAGTTACGCAAGTTGAAGCAGCCACCCTCAGTCTTTTCACCCCTTTCAGCCCGCGTGGACGTAAGGCGTTGTAGACGTGGCTTCGCCTGCGCCCCTATACACCACTCGACAGTGGGATGCGTTATATATCACGGGAGAAAACTTCCAGCATAGATAACCTACTTGAGGAGTTAGCCCGCGTACATGCAAATTTCTGAATTATTATGCCGCGCCGAGTACATTATGCAAGCTACCGCCTCCATCGTCTCTCTCCAACCATCTCCTTCCATCCTGTCTTGCGCCGCGCCGGCTCTCGACGAGATGCTGCAGTTATCTACCCCGCCCGCCTATCCTCGCCAATTGCACTTTGCAATTAATCTCCGATACCGCACGTGCGACAGAATAAGGAGAGGGAACCGGGGAACTCCAGCAAACTTTGAGTCGGAAATTGGCGAACGCGGCTTGCGTCGTTACCCCGCGATGCCCAAAGTCAATTTCTAAAGAAAATATCATTAGTCGGGCGAAAAGACTATTAAATTCAGTAGTAAATAAACGATTTAACTTATAAATATTATTACACACATAGTAATTAAAACGTGATATTTAAAATTATTGATATAATGATCGCAATATAGATTAATTATTGAGAAAAAAATTCTGTTGATCCAATTAAAGTCTATATTACGGGCTGTTACTAACATAAGTGATTAATTCATGTAAATTTTTATTGACATAGAGGCATAAATTATTATTTCAATAATTAAGCCTTTATGTCAATAAAAATACATATACAATACATGAATTAATCACTTATGTTAGTGACAGCCGTAATATAGATTTTAATTGAATCAACATTTTTTTCTCAGTGTACTAATTGTTATATAAGTAATTATTTTATAGTCGATAGAATTAACTCACTACAGGTTAATGCTAGGCACAGGTTTATGTTAATTTTATAATAAGTTAATGCTTATTCTACTTGTAATTGATTATACCAATCGTTTTAATTACATTTGTGCATAATGATATGTCATAAATTCATTAAAAGTTCATGTAAACTAAAGTGTAAACATATTATAAATATATTGTTCAGCGCGATATATTAATTAAGCACTCATTAAGCTGTGAACGAGGCTCCCTCGATCTTTATTTTAGAATATATAACTTAATAAAATTATGGAACGACGATGGATTGTGGAAAGGAGAAAAATCTGTTCGATCGGTGCAGAATTAATCGAATTCGCCGTACAGTTTCCGACATCATAATGCAGAAGGTCGCATCGCGTCGCGATCGAGAGCGCATTTGAGAAAAAGTTCAACACGAAGGTACTAAGCAGCTCGGAAGAAAAGACTCTTCCGCGTCACACTTTCTCCGATTAATTGCGTTAATTGTCTCGGGGCAATATCAGGTGGCAATTAAGGCTGCGACGGCTAATTAAGTTCGAAGCGGAGACATCGGTCCGAGCACTAACTCCCACCCTACTGTAACCCTTCACCCTTTGTCCTTCTATCTACCTATGTATCGTTCCTCGTTGCTCGCGATAGCGCACAAAGCTGCGGACTAACTGAATTTTCTTGAGCAGTCAGGCGTCCATCAAAGATCCTGGCGATGGAAGGGCCCTCGAAGGGCATGCCGTAACCCGCTCGCATCCTTTCGACAATTATGAATTAGACAGGGCCGTAATCGATTCTTCATAAACTATACGCGAGTTTAGTCTTCGATTGACCGAAGAAAAAGAGAAATGCAACGATTAATTCGAGAATTACCCAACGTGAAATATTCTTTTCCGAAAATAAGTCAATCTGTTATGAATACTGAAGTTTATACAACGTTTCGAACGATTTTCATTCTCAGTAATATGACATCAAAAGACTTTAATGCAATTGCTCGAGGCGCGCTTAGCGAGACGGACGTTATATGGACGAAAAAGGACAGGAAAGTGGACCGGGAGGAAAAGGGCGGACGACGCTCATCAGCAGGACGTAGGATCGGCCCTGGGTATCCACCTCACCTATAGCTAAACGCATCTAGTCTGTATACTGGGTGTACGCGATAAGTAATTCACTTAGACCTCTATTGAGTTAACCCTTGCTTCTGCCGTACCTCCATTTAGCCTCTGAAACCCACTGTTCCGGCGGTACTTCCATCTCCACTCTCTCCTCCTGCCTGTGTCTTCATGGGTTGTCGTTGGATATTAAAATCATCGAGGACACGCATATACTTTGTACACCCCTTGCACACCGGAGCAGGTGCAACGAGCAATCGTGTCGCATCGGTGCTAACAATTGAAGCGGAAAAAGCCATTGTATTGTCACGATTAAAAATTTAAATATAATAATAAAAAAAATCATATTTCAACGAACTAAAAATGAGAAACATGAAAATTTAAAAAAATAGAAAAATAAGAAACATGAGAAATTTAAATTACCTATATAATTAATTTTAAGTCACCATACTAAAATCTGTAATTTGTGTAACTCAAAATTCGTGCGATCATAAATAGCAGAATATTTTTTTACACAATTCTTTCTTAGCATTTCCTTAAACCAAATAATATCATTCTTATACAGCTCGATATTGGTTGTTATGTCTGATTATCAGAATTTAATTTTTAGACTGTGAAACTTTCCGCACTGATAGTCCCATTGGATGAAGCGAGCAATTGATATCCGCTCGATTACATAGAGTGGTAGACAAACAGTCGCAGAGGAGGAGGTCAGAGTGGAGAGGGGCAAAAGGTCAGGTCATATTGCGGATAGGCAAAGTAAGTATCTACCTCGTCGAAACGTCGGCGTAAGACCACTTAGAGCAAGGGTTCGTCTCTTTGGGAAAGCTTATGGTGGGCCCTCAAAGTGGCCATTACCAGCCGATGGTTGGCTCGTAGATGGTCAGTAAAATCGACGGCTAGCTCTTCCATGCTCTCTCCCTATCGCGTCCCCCGCCCTCGTTCTGCGCTCTTACTCACTTCCGGTTAGCATTTCCCAGCGAACTTGTCCAATTAGGTGTGTCAAGGGGTATCGAATAATTATAGCGGTTTACTACGGCAGCCGCATCCTCTAGTGCTCGATTGATATTCCAGAAATTGTCTATTTTATTCATTTTCGATGAAAGAAACAGAATAACAGCGCAAGATTAGAACAATGAGTGCAGCAATAGAACAAATATTTTATTATCTATAAGTTATTTTAGCCTAACCAAATCTTGATTTATTTTATCGTCGAGACTTTAGAGATGCACAAGCTGATTTTCTAAACAGTCTTTCAAATCCATTCCGTGATAGTTTCGCGATGCGAAATGTTCAACGGACAACGCGTATCACTTCTGTCATAGGGTCTAGGTCACAACTCCGTTAACATACGCGAAGGGTTTGATAATTGACCTGTTACCTACGTATGCGAATATTTGACAGTTACTCGATAGTTCTCGCCTGCTACTAACGTCCTTCCGGTAAGCCTCGGGTGTTATAGTTGCTTCGTAGTCGTCGCAGTAATAATGTCGTAGTCGCCCGGCTCTGTCATTGTTGTCAGAGTTTCGGTACTATTGTAAAATTGATGTCGTGGAATTACATTGCTGTCCGTTCGTTTCGACAATTCATGTAACTTTACATACATGTTGAATTAATAATATTTGATGTAACAAATAATTATGACAGTTATCTACGTCTTCAAAGTAAATATTCCTATTTAGATGTAAAATGATTCAGAGAAATAAGTGATTAAGGCAAGCACATCAATCTGCTATAAAAATATAATACAATGTGATCTATTTTCTATTCATTGTAAAAAAAAATATTATAGTATAGAAGCTATTTTTCAAGAATTTATCATAGGCACCTTCATTCATCTCCTTTCGATTACGAAACCGCAGAGAAATATCGCGAAGCAAAATTAATGCTGCAGGCTCATCAGACTCGAGTTTTAAAAGACATCTCTTAACGAGGAAGGATATCGTTCGCTTCGCAACAGGACACGTTTAAAGAATTAAAGTATCTAATGCGAAAGAAAGGTCTTCGAAGCCGCCGTTTGAAAGCGAAGCATTGTCTGCTTAAGCCTGGCATTCAATGCTCTTTCTCTCTCTTTCTGCCTACCGCGCGACCTGTCTCTCTTCCTTGTCGGATATAAATTGCGAAAGATAGGATAGAACGGGGTGGGTTCGGAGTGGAGGGAGAAATAAGAAATTAAGAGAGAGTCTTAGGAGAGAATAAAGCTAAGAATTAAGGCGCAGAGAGGCTCGGAGGAGAGGAAAGTAAGAATGACGGAGAAAGAAAGACGGAAGAAGAAGAGAGAACGAAATGAACTGAAACCACTGCTGGCGCTCGCTTTGGAGCTTAAGTCCTCCGAGGGATTCTTACTCGCGCGTCATTTAACAAAACAATTAGAAGTTAACCCCTTCCTGTGCGTCCGTCCATTCTTTTCTTGCGAATCTACGTCCCAAAACTAAGGAGATTTTTTTTGGACTTACTGGCAATGTTTTTATTGGAAATATTTTTTATGCAAGCTTCCATTCCTTCAATATTCGATTGACAATGATCGTACTTTTCATAAGTTAATCTGTAGCGTATGATAAAACATAAGGAATTTTGGAGTAATGTAATATAAAGTTTTACGTGAACTTCACGTGAACGGTTTAGGATAGTAATATGCTAAAAGTTGTACAGAATTAAACTTTACACGAACACTGAGAAGAGTCATGTATCATTAATGAGATGCAGTAATCCTTTTCCTAGTTTTGTGATTTAATCCTAAGCGTACTATCCTTGAAAAATACAATACAAAAAGTTTTAATTGAATTTAATCTCTTCGGAAATTAGACTCAATATAAATCCTTTTTAAATATTATACTAGGACAAATAAAAATTATAACGTTTATTATCAATGGATGGGCAATTTATTAATAATGAACATGAATTATGCTAAAGTTATCATGTCACGTTTTATTAGCCCACATATTTAAAGAATAAATTGAATAGATAAAAAACTTCTCGGAATATCAATTAGTAACATAAAAAAAAAAAAAATTTTTTTTTCACTGACAAATACATACACCAGTCTGCAAGTTTCGCTTTTTTCAGGTAGATAAATAAAAGTGTTGCCACGTAAAGACATCCGGCTCCACTACCCTTCCCGCTGCGTGAGACCGCACAAATGGAAACTACCCTCAATCTCATCGCAGGCGGTCTCGTCGCGGCTCTTCCTCTTCCAGTCCCCGTTCATCCTTACCACCCGTCTCCGAGAACCGCGCTGAGCGTCGAAGAGACAAAATAAATATGCCACCCATGCCTCCCCGTCGCGGCCACGTGAAATGTGCATAATCCTCAAACGAAGAAGCGAAAGGAGGTTCAGGATCGAATGGAAGACCGCGGAATCTTCGAAGGGGTGGAAGTGGGCGAAAAGATTTCTACCAATTATCGATGGCGCGTCTTTTGATCTGCGTACACCATCGCGACGCGTATGTTGATTCTTAAAACTCTTATTTCTATTTGAAAAACCCGCAGAGAAGCAAACTCTGACTGCCTACTCCATCCACGCAATTTCCCCTCCTTTCTACCGCATTTCCGATTCGCAGCGGATATTTTACCGAAGAGTTATTTTCAGAGCAAAGAGAAGTATGTATACTGGTACACCATAGCGCAAAATCCTTCGAAGTCTTTTTATATTTGTCCTTTTATTTTTTATTTTACAGAGTTTCTAGATATTACAAAAGAATGAAAAATAATACTCTGTATTTTTTTTATGCACTTATTGTCTTAATTGAATATTGAGATGCATATATTTTGTCTGAATTTCTAATCTTTAATCTTATCTTCAAATTTTTTCTTCATTTAATTTATTATACTAAATATATTTGCAATTATGTATGAGAAAGATGTAAATGTATTATATGTACAATAAAAGTCCATAATATATTGAGGGTGGACTTACTCAGCCCAAATAATTGTGCGAATCAATCATCCTTGTACACAAGATTAGAATTCTTTGTTTAAGAAAGGGTAATCCTATTTTTAAACGAAAAATATTTGAATGTTTACTAACTGTATATGTGAAAAAATTTTTATAATACATTCAAAAATAGTATATACAATAATTTAATAATTTAATCTCTCAAGCGTAATATTTTCTACAAATTACCATTATAATTAGAAAATAATTCAATAGAGATACTATATTTTAATATAATAGATATTTACGTAAAATAATTTCTTGCGAATTTTATAAAGATGTCTTCACAAAACTACAAAATAATTTTATTGAGTTCGACAAATAGTTTCAGCACGTTTTTTTGCATTTATGTAGGTGACGAAATGATCAGAACTAATAGTACGTGTCACGAGAATCGTGTTTTTGACTTTTATTAATATCGTCAAATTCGTATGGAAATCGTAGAAGAGTCGTAAAGGCGATCGCAACTGAAGACGACGCGAAAGGAACGATTCATCAAGATCTGCGATTCATAAAAGACTTCTAATCCCGAATCGCGACGGCGCTTTGCAGTGAGGGGCAGGGTAGGGATCGCGACAACTTCGAGTGGCCATTGTAATGTTAAGCGTCCATCCCCCATTTTCACCCTCTCTCTTCTTACGACCAAGTCTGTTATCTCGACGACGCTTCCACGGCGGAAACATCACCCGCTCCTTATTTTCCGTAAATGAGAGACTAAAACAATGACGAAGAAACGTAAAGATCGCGCTATTGTTATTGCGGTTATTAGCGAATGAATAATTCGCGCAAACCCATTATCGTCTATTAAGGTCGAATTATTGTTGGCGGTATTCCGCGCGGTCGCAACTTAGTGCATCCTCTTACAAACGTAATTAGTAATAATCCTATTGAAGAATAACCAGGTATGCAATTGCAAAAGTCGGAATTCGATCATTATTATTCGAATAGTAGATAGAGTATATATAAGCTTGTTGATCAGAGATCTCGGTAAAATTTTAATATAACAATAGTTGATTCTGATGTAATATTTTATAAATAAATATTAAATAATAACAATGCAATATATACTTTAATTTTTTTAAGTAATAAAAATAAATAAAAATGTGGCTAATTAATCATACATAAGAGAATATTGCAAAAGATTTTTTATAATTCCATTTAATTCAAATAAAAAAATCTTTTATTTTTATTTCTTCCAGATAAATGCACTATTCTGTTGATAAGCACAAGTCTTCGAGAACCGCATAACAATTACTATAATCGAATGGACTGAGCGAAGGGCTCGAAGTCAATGAAGAGAAGACAAACCACGCGACGGACTATTCATGTGAAAGCCACCGGGCTTTTTAATCGATGTCACCCTGGTTCGTTCGTCCGGTCCAGATTAATTTCATCATGAATGTTAGCCCAACACTCGAGATCCAACCGCGAGCAAACACCCTCCACGCACTCTATTAACAGTTTAAAGCGTATTACAGTCGCGTCGTTGGGCTGTGCTTTGCACGCACGATCAACACCAGCCGTCTATGATTTGTTCGGGAAAATGATGACTTTACCCTTCAAAGTAACTTCATATAGAAATATTTGCGTTTCCAAGTTGATCCATTCGATCGTTTGAAGTTAACATCGATATGATTTTGGTGAATTGTGAAAGTATATCTCATATATAATTGTTACTGTTACAATAAATTAGTATGAATATCGTATAATTAATTACTTCTTTTATATATATATATATATATATATATATCTGAATTTTAAAATATTATAAATTATTCTTACTTAATTATTATTTAATGAAGATGAACAATATTCAGCGAATTTCAAAAAAAGTAATAAAATAAAAAATATAGAGAAAGGAGACTGTGAATCAATATTCAAATGATATAGAAATAAATTTCTTTGTCATTGCATTGCTTTAAATCCAATAAAAATAATTTGCGCTCAATTAATCAACATTTTTTTTAAAAACGGAATATTTTGGAGTTAAAAAAAGTAGCCAATTAGACCATGTTTCTAGGAATGGAACTTTCGCGTGTTACGTTTAACGTTAGTAGAATAAACCAGAACCGAGTCAGACCGAGGGCAGACAGAGAAAGCAGGACGGTAATAAACGGAGATAGATAGAGGCATCGAAAGACAAGGAGAAAAATATGAGACGAAATCCTTCCTACCTTCGTCTTTTTCGGTGGAGAAATAAAACTGTTGTATCTACTAATAAAGGCGGAGTCTTACTTTTAAAAGCGCGCACTTCGCTCTCCTTCTCCTTCCGTTCCGCTTGTTCTCTCTTTCTTCTTCTTCGTCCTGCGTTAAAATAGGAGGGATTAGTTCCTATGGTAGCGCGGGGGCTTAAGCATTGATGAGGTTTTTAAATGGGTTCTCCTTTGACGGTGGTAAGAGAACGCGAAAGGCGAGTAGGGATGGCTACGACAACCAGGCCGAAGAGGCGGACGGGCGGACGATATTTACCGGGAGATTAAAAAATCGAGGGAAAAATTAAGTGTTACGGGGGCACGCCCCTGTTCTGGACTTAATTCTACGTAATCCTCTGCTAAGATCGCCGAACCTTCCTCCCTCTTCCGCAACCCCCGTCACCCTTCCACGCTCTTTCACTTCAAGGAAGATCGATCGAGATTTTCATCTCCCTCCATGTAAGGTTACGTTTTGTCGCTTGCTAATCATCTAGGATTATGCATAAAAAATGAAAGGATTTCTCGACAAATTTGTTAGTTGTTATGTAAAAGTTAAGTAAAACAATTGGATTTCAAAAGAATTTTATTCTATGCTTTTGCAGTTTTGTTAGTCGATAAGTAAAAATTGAATATCCTCATAACGAAACTGAGCAAAATGAAATTTCGACCGACTGATACAAAATGCTTTGCGAAAGGACTTTTTCCCAGCTGGTCGTCCTCAAATAATAATGGAACTTAATTACATAAGGCCAAGTCGATATGTTGGCGGTACAAATATTTAGAGGGCGAACGCACGGTGGTCGCGAAGCGATGTTATTAGTAAATTAACTGACATCAAAGAAAATGCGAGCGCTGGTCACTTACTCCACTAATGGAAAGCCTGCATCCTCCTGCGATATATATATATATATATATATATA
>NW_017259198.1:1031756-1044038 GCF_001594045.1 Atta colombica
AAAAGACATGTTCCTATTTATCATTTCGCTTATAAAAATCTTTGTAAATCTGAGTAAATTTAATCTGAGTAAATTTTGCAAGCTGTTCTTATCAATATCTTCTGTTAAATTATATATTTCAACAAAATAGATTATTACAGTATCATGTGAATGTTCAATCTATGTCTATACGATAGTTGTTCCTTTTAATAATGTAATTCAATACGAGATATCAATGTGTGTTTGAATTTTCTCAAAATATTTAATCAAAATATTTAATTAGAAATACCTATTTAATTAAAAATTTAATAAGTAATTCAAGTTTATTTATTTAAAACGCATTAAATATTTAAATTATAAATAAATGTATGTATAAAAATTAAATTTTATTATTTGAATCTTAATCTTATTATTGAAATTTAGAATGAATAATGTTTCTCAATCTTCATCTTACTTTTCTTCTGTTCATTTAATATCATTAATCCGCAGCAATCGTTTCTCAGAATATCTAATTATTGTCAATGATGTGAACATTTTAATCGTTTAATGATCGTCATAAGTAGAAATCCCGAGGATTGTTGACATTTAGAGATAACACGCGATTCTTTTGAGGGGAAATCGAAAAATCCACGCGTACCTCTCCAGGAGACACGTACCGTCTCATCTCTAGGACTTCGCTTCACTGGGTGTCCGTTGCGGAAGGTCTTAAGGGTGATTTTTTCTCATTCCTCAGCCTCGCCGGACTAAATTTCGCGCGTTAAGCCCTCGGTGTAATCCTGCCCTTAATATTCAAAAACGTGATCGCCCTACCAAGAATATCAGGGAACTGGTTCGTAGCTAGTCCAACGCCACGTCGCCGGGTAGGGAGCTTTTCATATGCTAATTGGCATTCGTCATTTTCTTATGGCATCGACTTAAGTGTGCTTAAGGCTGCTAACTCCTTTCCTGGCGTTAGAGAGCTGGCTATGCCTCGCCAGCATCTTCGTAATTGGACCTCTCGCGATTCGATCCGCGCTCACATGTAAGTGAACACGAAATTCGTCCTTCCCGAAATCATTTAAAAACCATACATCAGTTCAGCAAAAATCCAATCAATTTAGAGAAGAATTTACTAAGCTTTTTCGCATTTCACAATATTTTGAGTTTTATAGTGCAGATATTTATTCAAGCGTCTGATTTTAAAGTATATAGAGTATATGTATAAAGTATATGTAGTCATTAATATATGGAAAAATAAAATAATTAAAAATTTTATTAGAAATCTTTTAGCAAAAGAGTCATATTAAATAGAAAATGTAAATAATATCTATTAAAATATCAACTCACTTTGCATTTCGTCTCTATGACTTATGCTTTCGAATTAACTTATAGAATTAAAAAAACTTATAGAATTAAAAAATATACTTAAAAATATATTTAAAAAGCAGAAAAGTTTTATGTCTAATCGCCTAATATATAATTTGTGTAGATGTGAATAAATTTGTGTATGAAATAGTCATGAATAGATTTGTATATCATACAAGTTTCATAAAAATGTTACAAGCTGATTTTTCCAATATAAACACTTTATAAAGAACTTTAATAATATTGAGAAAAAATAATCGATAAACAATAGTACTCCAAAATTAAATTTATAATACGTAACACACATACATACACTCCAATATTTCAAATTGAAAAATTGTAATTTATTCTTTTTAAGCAACAGATCTGTGATGTAATCTTGATGATATACAATAATTTTTTATAAATTAATGCATAAGTATATTTGTAAATTTATTCTATATTTAAATTTATTGTTTATTTTTCACAGATCTGTTCTTTCAATAAAAAGAAAGTTTGTTTACTCACCAATATTGAAGCGCGCAACAGGAATTATCTATATACATTGATTACAGTGATTCTATAACATACAAATTAAAGTATTATTCAAAAAACAATCAAAATTTCAAGAAATAAATATTGAATGTTAAATTTTTTTTCTTATCTTGGAGGATAAAAATATATGATAAAATAAAGATTTTTGAAAAGACTTTCTCTAATTTATACTTAAATCATTGAATTAATGAACAAATTAAATAATCAATCAAGTAAGTAACTAATGTGACTAATGCATAAGTGATATACAGATAATAAATTATTTACGCCAAGATTTCTCTGCAAGCGTCCGATCCGACCTTTCATGGACCTGCTATAATTAACCTAATTTTATTCCTCTCCTCAATCGTCTCGTTGTCAAATTGTCATTCTTCCTTCTGTTTCTTCTTAGGTTGCACTCGCATGTCATTAACAGATAATTACGATCACAGATGCACTAATTATCAATTAATTATCAAAGTTAACTATCACTAATTATCAAAACTCTTTCCATGCAACATTGTACGGCACTCTTCCGTTTACAAAGTTATACTAACAAATATCTAGACAAACGATTTAAAGCGATATAAAATTTATTATTCAAAGTATTTTTAATTACACGATTATCAGGCAAAAATTGTATTTTATCTTTTTATCTTTAAAAATCCACTTTCTAACTTTTGACACATGGAACGGCTCGAATCAACTGCCTCAACTGCCCGTTCGTTCGAGAATCGGTAAGCGAATGACAACATTGACAACATTGTGACCTAAAGCGCGGATTACAATAAATTGCCAATACAATATTTTGCAACAGCTAATAAGAAGCATTAATAGTAATTAGTGATATTTCTGATTGGCCGTCGTGAAGCATTGCGACTGGCGACGGAGTGTTTGCAACTTATTGTAGACCATGTTTTAGTGCAATCGCGCATTATACAAAAACCAAATACCGTTACTCATTCACTGCTGTTACGGAATATTTTACATTTACAAAATAAAATTCACACCAAATATTTTATATAATACGATGTATTTTAAATTAATAATGGATTATTGCTGCATGTTTTACGCATCGCTTTGTAAATGTTTAAGTTAAGTTTTTAATGTCGTCTAAGATAATGATCACTTTTCTCCAATTATTTTATTAAAAGAAAAATTAAATAATTTGCATATAATTGAAATTTGTTGCAATTATCAATTTATTAATGTCAACTGATTGCTACCATTACATAATAATATCATAAAAAGACAAAAGATAAAATCAATTAAAGGGCAATTGTCCTAAAGGTAATTGTCATATTGTAAATAATATTTACACACAGACGATTTATCATTGATACTATTTTATGATTTATCATTGATTACTACATCAATATCTCACGCACATAATAAATTTTGGTATAACAGTAATGTAATTAGACGTCTAAATCCAATTTAAAGAATTCTACATTGTTTTTTCATGCAAACTACTAGTCTGTGGATTACTATTTCATAAGTATAAATTACACAGCTTTTGTACGAAGCAAATATTGTCACAATGTGACAGCTATGAAGCGTTATATTGAAGAAGAAAGAGGAATTCTAAGAAATGAAGATCTCAATTTCGAAATTTTTTGTCGTTCTCAGCAGACTCCATTTCACAGATACGTATTAATACATATACTTTAATCTCGAAAAAGAATTTTCAAATTAGTAAAACAAGAAAAAAGTAACATATTGTTATACAAAAATTACATGATTTAGTCGGTAATACAAACGACTTTAGAATTCCCTTAAAAATTAATAAATGGATTAATAATCATTCTTATATACATATATACGCTAATTCTATGTGATAATAATCAATTTTGATTTATAAAATCTTCAATATTTTTATATAATAATTTCATATTTTAATTGGTAACAAAAAAATCTGCAAAATACGCTTTTAAAACATTGTGACGTGATTGTTGTATATTGTAAAATATCTTGCATATCTAAAAACATATACAGAATTTCTTATCAATTTCTTTACAATTTTTTGTAAAGTTCTAGTAAAAATGTATTACGAAATAATAATTAAACTAGTTAATAACAATAATGCATATTGTTAACAAATTGCCAAATCTATGTTTAATCGAAATGATTATTCATTTGTCAAATTAATTTTCAAGCACAAATAAATATTAAAGTAAATAAACATTAAAAAATATTAAAGAACATTTAAATGTTAAAGTATTTTAATGTAATTGGACAAAAGTGTTTAATTCGAATTCCAATGACATTGTAAGAATAGACACCATACACCTATAATGACTCCTCTTACACTCAAGCGACTAGCACTAATAAACTATACACACCTTTGTGATATGTCGTGTCTGTAATATTATCCCCATCGCGACACGTATTACACTCTAACTTTATCGGAAGATATCTCGACGGCATATCTGTAAGAAGATAACGCGGGTATTCATCGTCGAATAGTGCCAAGCCTGTGCGCCCACGATAAACGTTTACATTTCTTTCCCGTAACGATAGAGGTGAAAAGACGGAAAATGGGCCTATCGAAGGGTGAAAACACACAAGATGTTAATATCATATGAACTTACTTCGAAGGTGAATTATTAACATAAAAAGATATCAAATTTTATCATCAAGTGCAAAATCGAAACGAGTCTAAATAAATGTAAGTAGCTTGTTCAATATTATGATTTCAGTTTATTGATCATTAAAATAATTATTAAGAATATATTTCCTGTTATTTAATTGTTTTAAAAATTTATGTTTGATATTGTAAATACATTTTAATGAAATCTCTATAGTTTCAATATAACCAATGATTCACGATGATACATAGGTCAATATCAGTTACGTATATCATTCTCACAATTTTCTTATAACTCTGATTCTATATACAATGATTCATATACAATATTATGTACAAGTTGTAATATAAAGTTTATTAAAAATAGCGCGGAACACACACACACAAACACACACACACACACACACACACACATTTTTTTTTCTTACGTATGTAATTGCAAGATACTCTAAAAGAAAAAAGTGAATAATAATATTTTTCTAGTTGTTTTTTGATCATGCAAATATAGTTATTTGTATTATTAATAGTCACACACATTGCTTAAAAATTTTTAGTTTTTTTAACAAAATAATTAATTTTTCAGTCATTATTATATAAATAATATCATATAAATAAGTGAATTTAAGAAAATATATTCATTATAATTGTGATTCCCTAGTAACACAATTCATTGCGCAACATTGGCCCAATATATGCCAACGTTTAACTAATGTTTCGTCAATAAATTATACTACTCGGGTTACATTTACTGAATAAAAATACTTGACCATACCATTTATATACTTTGATGTGTATTTTAATATTTAATATTTAAAATTATCACAATATAATACAATTTTTTCATGTTTCAAAAACTGCACTAAAAACAAATTATAAATTTTAATAAATATTTGTTTGACTAATTTTAAGTAAATATTTCTAAGTAATGTATTTGCTAAATATAAACATATATGTAGAGAAAGTTTCTGTGTGCATAGATGGTTGTATGCATATGTTAAAGAAGAACTTTCACGTGGTATTCGTATGCTACCTGAAAAGTAGACAAAGGTAGTAGAAAACAATACTTTACTAATACTTTACTAATATACCATTCATTTTATTTTAATAAAGAAAAATTATCAAAGATATGGAAACTTTCCCTATACTCTAATATTTATTTGATACAAAAACTATTAATTTGATTTAATTTTTATAATTTTTCTCATTGAATAAATATTTTTTACTGTAAGTAAATGTTTATTTAGTATTATTCAAAGAAATATGTATTAAGATCTAGTAAATTTTTTTCATTGTACATATATGATCATTTATTATTATACATTATAACAGTAATAAAAATGGAATTTCTAACCATAATTATTTTACCATACAATTATAGTTACTATAATACCAATACTTTTCTCTCATTGTAATTAAATAAAATATTTAATTAAATAAAAACTATATCTATACATGCGTAAATGACATATTTGATTTCAATTAAAAGGCGCATCTCTTTCAGAAAAATGACAGTCCGTTTTCCTGAAGTAATAAGAAGCAGATCGGAAGTAGAAGGCGGTTTGGCAGGACCAGCGAATCCAATACCTAGTCAATCAATTGATTGCGGCTGTGGACAAATGCAATTCCCAAAGCTGGCGAAATTTGCAACGCGAAAACTCTTCGTGGGACTAATTTGTTGGATTGGTGTAGTGCAAGCTGCATCATATGCTTACTTTCATGTCACAGGGTCCACGATAGCTAGAAGATTTCAAATCGATCCGTATATAATGGGTGCGTCTTATAAACGATGTAAAAAAATATTTAATTGAAAGATTTCCTATATAAATCATAAAATATTTATATTATATTTTAGTGCGAACACATTTTTAACATATGTAAGAAATTTGACATCAATAACTTTTTCTTTCAAGATTGTTTCGATAAAAATATATTTAGAATTTACTTGATACGATATGTAAAATTATTTGAATAAAAATATGTTTTTGATAAGGAAATCTGACATATAATATTTCTCAAAGAAGTTTATTTTTTTAGATTGGATTCTTGTTACGGCAGAATTAACACCTATTGTACTAGGATTAGCGATAGCATATTGGGGTGACAAAATACACAGAGCTTCATGGATAGGAGCAGTGACTCTTTTACAAAGTGTCGCACATTTCGTTTTGATAATACCTCATTTAACACATCGCGTTCGTGTAATTGAAGAAACGCAAAACGTTACTCATATGTCATTGTATGCGGGTTAGTAGTCAAAGCGAGTAATCAAATATGATGAAACTCTAACACAGAATTTCTAATTTAACAATATTGAATAAAAATTGACCGAAAAATGTTTAACGCTAATAAATGAAAAAAGCCATAATTGGTTAATTGCAATTTACATTAACATGTGATTTTGTTATTAAACAAAAAATATTTCTTTTTCACATTAAATTTTTTAAATTTCATAGATGATAGTCCAGAATTATGTACTCCTGAAATATCGAGGATCATCTCAGAAGAAGAACCCTGCTATATTACTATGATTATAATAATCCTAGTGTTAATCGTAAGCGGAATGTCAAGTATCACATACTATGCGCTAGGAATTTCTTACTTAGATGATAATACAAAAAAAAAGCATGTGACCGGTTTCATCGGTGTAATAATCGCTGTCAAAATCGCGGGGATTGTTCTCGGATACCTTTTGGGTTGGGGATGTCTGCGGTGAGTATTACGTATGCTTCATTAAATATTGCTGTAAAATTTTATTAATTATTAGATATTATTATTATGTTTTGCAATCTTTCTTTATTCATTCGTTATTATGTATTTGCAATCTTTAAAAATTAATTACACATTATGAAACAGAGCCGAATAAATGTATATTTATTTTTAAACTTGTCAACTCGCATCCCAGGATAGACGCTGAAGATTTCAGTGTTGTGAATTCATATCGGAATCAAATCGGAGCGTGGTGGCTTGGATTCCCGATTCTCTCCATATTATTGGTGATTCCTGGTTTGCTACTTTCATGGTTCCCAAGAAGATTACCTTCAGAAGTATATAATATAATTTAATATAAAATATAATATGAATTTCTCTAAATTAATTATGTAAGATTTTATAAGATTTTATATCACAAAAGCGTTTCGAATTAATACTAATAAATTAATTTTATTAGTATTAATAATACTAAACTATCTCTCTTTATTATATTCCATTCTCAAAAAAATTATTTTTCGGCTTAACATAATTATATATTATTTCTTTGTTTTAGGTTGTCGAACAAGCCGCAGCTTCACTTCTTGACCGGACTACGATACGTAACCGAGCACCTCACAGAACAACTAGTCAAAAGGTCGGCAATCCCAATTTTTGGCCGTCATTATGTAGATTGTTTACTAACAGAATTTTAATATGCAACATTCTGGCGACAGCATTCAGTGCTATGGCTCTTTTAAATTTTATGACGCTCGAGAATATCTTTTTAGAGTCCAGATTTCACATACCTAGACCGACAGGAATGCTCCGTGGATTTGACGATCCTCTGCCTTCCAGACTAGTTACCAGTAAGATTAAACAATATCTCTTTTAACAAATATATAGATAAAAGAAGGAAAAGATAAGAAATTATAGCGATATCAGTTTCTTAGAATATTAATAATTTCTAAATTTCAAAAGTTATTTTTTTTATAAAACAAAAAAACCAAAACTCTCTTTCTAATTAATGTTTTATAATTAATATTTTATTTTAAATGCAAATATTCTTATAAACTTCTATAATTGTATTTTTTACTTATAAAAAGAGAATGATATAACTGATAAATAGAAAACAATGACTAAATTACTGAGATTTAAAAAATATAAATATATTTTATTTTCAAATCACAAAACGTTGTAGAAAGTTAAAATGTAGTTTTAAATAACATGTGAAATAATTTGTACGTAAATGCAATATTCACGTTCATTCTAGATATTGGAAGACCTATTCTGATTGGACTCGTTATAATTATTAGTGGCCTAGTGTTAACCAAGGCAAAGCCACGAGCGAGATTTATTATTGGTTACAGTTTTATTATCGTGCTTCTGACAATTGCGATTATCATCGGACTAATCTTTGCTACCTGCGATAAATCACCTGTCGTCAATTTAGAAAAAAGCTCGTAAGTATGAGCCGATTTTTTAAATTAACATTAATTGAGTGTCGTTAAAAACAAAACAACAATATATTGTATCTCATTCTGTGAAATTCATAAATTTCGCGATAATTACATAAAAAAGTAAGATTTATTGACTATTATAGCAACACCTTGTTGAGATATTGCAACAAAGACTGTCGTTGCTCTAAGGATGCCGATTTTCGACCGATTTGCGATAATTCGGGAAAGTTTACGTATTATAATCCTTGTTACGCCGGTTGCTCTACAATCATTTACGTCGACGATGTAAAGATCTATAGCGGTTGCAACTGCGTGGAAGAAATGACAGGGTGGGGTAATGACCAAGCGAAAGATGGCCCGTGCGATTCGAGTAAATGTCAGGTTGGCTGGATGGTTTTTGAGGTAATTATATTTGTGTTTGTTTGTTTAATTTTTAATTTTATATTATAAGTATTTATTTAATTAATTGTATTGGTAATATAATTGTATCAATTATATTATACAAATTTTGTCATTTAATAGAATCTAATCAATTGCAAATAAAAAATTCTTTCTATCGTTCTTGTTTCAGTTTGGATCTTTATTGGCGTATACTTTAATCGCTTCCACTTTTGTAGGAGATATATTGGTCAATATAAGATCTGTCTATAAGCAAGACAAAGCTATCAGCATAGGTTTCTGGATGATGTGGGTTGCAGTATTCGTTTATATTCCTGGCAAAATTCTTTATGAATTCGTCTCGAATCAGATGTGTCAATATTGGGGCAGTCAAAAGATAATTTGTCATTTTCATAATTCTGAAAAACTCGAGGATTACTTGTGTTATTTGACAATACTATTTTTATCACTTTGCGTTTTACTCAAAATTATTGTTTGGTTTTTCTGCAAGAATTTACAGTTATACGAAGAAGTTGAAACTAAAGATCAAGAAAATACTGAGCTACAAGAAATGTTCGAATCAGCAATAATAACTGAGTTACTCGAAACATCAAATAACAATAGTAAATACTTTTTTAAATACTAAATTTAATTCGTAATTAAATCCGTAAAAAACTAAAATTCCTTTTTTTTATAAAATAAATTAAAATTAATTCCTTTCTCTACTAATTATATGCTATAAAATATGATAATATTTGCAGATGATGAAATGAGAGAAGTGGAGGCAATTGTTGAACCAGAGCTTGCAGAGTCAAGAACAGCACCGGAGACAACATTTCAAACAAAACCGGAGGAAAATTCAGCGAAGAAAAAGGAAGATATTCAAAAGAGCGCACCTATGAAGTTGAACGGCATGACGATTCCATACAATCGTCGACCGGATTCAAATCCTCCGACAAATCACAATTCGCAATCATCAATCCGTAATCTCTCTGATGATGAATTAGACAGTTCGAGCGACGAGAGTAAGAAACGATCCAATACACAAGTCGCTTATACACCGTTGGAACTCGATTCTGATGTCGAGAGCGATCTCGGCAGCGTTGGTCCTAGATCAAGAAAGCGCATTTCGAGCAAAGATTGTGATCAAACTCAAGACGAGAAAGATCACCCCTCATCTAGAAAATCGTCCCTAAAGCGCCAATTTCCAAATCCTGATCATTACGAAGATCCACGAAGAAGTCGAAATTCTAGATTCAAGAATCCGATTGGTTATCAGGACGATTCTTCGAAGACAAACAGTTCCGAGTTCGCGAAGAAGGGTCAAGAGAGCGAAGTACCTAAACAGGGTAACTTCAATGAAGTTGGCGTACCGATAGTGGTAGATCAGTTTCCGGACAGGAAAGGCAACTTGGACAGTACCAATACGGCGCACTTGAGTGACGTGAAGTCATTGATCGATCGATATGAGCAAAACGCGAGTCAGGAAACTCTAAACGAAGATCGGTTATCAGAGAAGTCGACAGAGGATATGAGAAGTAGACCAGAGAGTAAGATAGGTATTCCTCTGGTAGCTATGGTTCCCCATAGATCATCTTCTCGAGGACAATCCTCTTCAGGCTCTAGTAGCTTACCAGATATACAGAATAAGAATTCTGATCCACATTCGGAAAGACTTGAGACTCCCAGTCCGAAAAATGTTACTAAAGATAGCAAAGTATCTCGTCAAACCGATCTTTAGAATTAGAAACCACTTTAATTTAAACATGATAAATAACGCATAACACGTGAAAATCGTACGATGCGGATATTTATGGAGGAATGATATATTCATTTGTACAATGGAAGTACTATCACGATAAATTTATCTGCGAGCGATAAGAGTCCCGATTTCAAAAATACCTAACACTACACAATATTATCTCTGACACCTGTCACATTTAAGATATAAAATCATTGATTTAACTTCGTGTTTTGATAGGTGAAGAGTAAAATTTGACGTATACTTTCTTGAATTATGAATCGTAATATCAAGTTGCTCTAATTATCATGCAGAATTTAGAGAGATGTTGCTATTAATAAAGATATTTTTATCCGTAATACTCCAAAAATTTAATAAAAGATAGCTGGCTGATAAAACGTTTGCTATATTTTATGACATACTTCGTAGTCATCTTTTATAAAACCTAATGACATTCATTATAATCCTTTGATATTTATTTAAAGTCTATCATATCCGAATTTTGTGAATTATTTTGCAATTTGCCTCTTAGTAATGACTTCTTTTATATCACTTTACATATAGATTCAAATTCCTTCTAACTTTAATAATAGCGAATACATGTATTTCATCGTGAATAGATAAATTACGATGTTTTTTTTTTTTTACTAATTCAAGTATAATCATTATATATGTACAATTATTTAACTTTATAGATGATTCACGCTAGCATAAATCGTTGCTTACACTATCGACAGTGTAAGCCGGAGTGTATACGGAGTATATGTATACTTTATATATGTATATATATTAATTTCGTTATTTTCCATTTAAACATAAATCCACAATAAAACAAGTATTTATATCGTACATACAGCGAATTCATCTGTTATAATAATAAAAATAATTAATCGCAGTAAATTAAAATTAATAAAAGATCGATGATCGCTCTGCTTTTGCACCACTATGGGTGAGCTACCAACAGTCGGTTCTATCTAGGTTACTACGAGCTTTAAATAGCTAAGGAGGTGCTTAAGGTACTTGTAAAGTCTTTATTTGTCGGTTCTCGCTTGCTTCGCGTTCGTCATTCGCTCCTTCTTGAAGATCTTCGATCGAAGTCTCTCTTCACGTAAACGTTTATACGTACCGAAAGGGTGATTAAACTCGATCATCAATTATTCTTTAAAGCGTTTCACCAGGTTCCTCAGCTATATCTTCTAGTTCAATCTCCTCGTCAAAGATCTTCACGTCTTTGACGAAATACCAAACGCCCACATCAAATACCGTACCAATCGTTACAAAACCTAAAATGACAAATGGATAATAAACTCGAACAACCAGAACTGCAGCTTTTGGATATTGTAAAATACTCACTGGCCGCGGTGAAATTCAGCAAATACCTCAATGCTTCACCATTATACAGCCAACAATTTCCCGTCCCTGAACAAGTCTTACCCCATACGAGACAAGTATTGTCTAAAAGATAAAATATTAATTAGTTTCCCAAATAGAACATGTAATCAAGCGAGTTTAAATGTAAAGATATATGGAGTATATCTTCAATGATGACTTAAACTCCTCTCTCCCTCTTCCACTCCCTCTCCTCCCCCCCCCCC
>NW_017259198.1:1044138-1055499 GCF_001594045.1 Atta colombica
TCACTCATTCACTCACTCACCTACCCTCCCTCCCCCCCCTCGCTCTCTCTCTCTCTCTCAAGCAAAAAATAAATAAAGACATCGAGAATTTTGTTTGCCATTTGATAATGCAACGTCAGGCAATCTATCTTTGTCGATGTTAATAACCGCGTGTACAAATGAAATTTATCACTAACCTAATATAAATCCAAACAAAATAGGTGATGGTATGAAAGCAAAAAGGCTCATTATCATTAATCCGAAGCCCATGGCAACCGCCTTGTCCTTCTCATCGACGCATCTTACAGAAACTAGAAAATTCGACGCTCTTCCGGTTGCGCCACTAAACTTCAAAAAACACACCACCGTCAGAAAGATGTAGAACTTCTGCATACAGTCGACTGGACACGAACCCGGAATAGCCGTTCCCAAAGTTTCCATGGTGGGTTCGGTCGTTTCCAATGGAACTTCGGTAAAGAATGGGAAGGATGTGATGTTGGAAAACGGATGCGCCAAGGAACGAGCCAATTTTGGTTTTACGCAATTACAGTCCGTATATACTTTGCTGCCGTTATTGTAAAGCTAAAAGTAAAAAAGAAGAGATAAATTTAATTAATAAAAATTACATTAATAGAAATTACTAAAAACATTTCGCCTTTAAATGTGACAGTAATTCAAAAATGTTGTAACATGAAAAATTGCTTAACAAAGATTTTTTATTTTTTTTTTACTGCACTTTTTTTTATATAGCCAGTTTTTTCTAAGGCGAGATTGCCTCTCATAGAAATTACGCAAAATGATATCAAACCTTCATACTGCGGCAGCCAGCATGACATGCGGATATAAACGTTTGTCCATTATCGGAGCACACAGGATTATATTCAACGTAGTCACAGTGACAATGTTCGTTGCAGGGTAGTTGTGTTTTCAATACACCGTTCGGCTGAATTGCAATCTGGTTGTCATTCGCTGAGCAACCGAGAAAGGCGTAAGAGATCATTCCCAGTATTGATATAATTCCGATCATGACATTCCACGCCGCTAGGTACCTAGCCTTCGGCTTGTACTTGGAGATGACCAGACCGGACAGCAGAATCCCAAAGGCACTGAATACCAAACCGACTGTGCCGGTAATCAATGATGAGACAGACGCTGATTGCTTGTACTGGGTCTCAATGTACTTTGGCATAAAGATCCAGTAAGGCATGTAGCCCATGAAATAGAAGACTGTCGCCAGATTATTACACATTAGAGTCGTGTTCGTTATCAGGCGCTTAAACGTCCTCAACATATCTGAGATTGACGCTGGTAGCTCCGATTCTTGCTCCTTGATGCTCGCAGCCGATTTGTTGCGTTCCAGAGCTAAGACTTTGCGAGCGGCCGCTCTCGGCAGCGTTTTTGGAAAGAGAGCGATTATACTTGCGAAAATGGCGAGGAGAATGGCCAAAATAATCCATCCTAACCACCAAGCGCCTAACCACCTTAAATTTCATTAATGTAAATTTGTTGATATAATTAATTAACAAGAATTTTTTCAAAATATTTATGTATATATCTTGTATAAACATTTGATAAATAATTTATTATATATAACAAAACAGTAAATTACTGTTTAATTGCAATGATATAATTATTCTAGTTCTACATACCTCGGATCTTGCATCGTGATAGTAGGAGTTAAAGTTGGACTAATGTAGAACTTCAAGGAAAATGAGGCTAGTCCGTAACCAATGGCGGGTCCTAGCATTCGTAGAAAGTACGAAAAACTGATCAGTGCCGGCGTTTTCGACTTTTGTATGTTGTCGTCCATGTACGACACACCGAGGGTATAATAAAGGGAACCACCCACTCCGGATACTAGTTGAGCTATGAAGAGAAGCACCTGTGGCGCGAAGTTTCCATCTTCAACTTCGCAATCGTTTCCGCGATTTTCTTTGCCCATACACAGAAATTTTCGTGAATGTTTCTCAAGAATCGTGCTTGTGTTTAGCGTACTTTGCGCTCCATATTCCTTAGTCAGGGATAAGGCATCCTCGCCAGGTCCATAGAGAAAATGTGGCAGCATCGTAAGACAACAGAAAAGTACAACCTGATAAAATAGACAATATTTTATCAATATTCGGGAATGATATGATTTGCGCTTAAGTCGTGAGCTTTAAAATACCTACATAATAATCTTTGTTAATTCTAACTTTACTTTTTTTATTTCTACAATTTTTTTTGTTTATAATTTATTGTGTCGTATTATAAATATTGCAGCACGCTCAACTATCTGTTTGACATCTAGAGCATTCCGCAAGCGCCTCTTTACGAAGAATGGAGCGCTTAGCTAAGCACACGACGACGAGAGTACGATGGCAAGAGGCATGAATGAGCGTAACTACGATTCTAACGCTTCCTAATTTAATTAAGAACCGACCAATCGGTGAGTTATGACGTCTACCGGCTCGTTTCTCGGGGCGTGTGCTGACAGCTGATTTCGTTTCTTGTCGACGCGAAAGTACGGCGCGCGAATAATACGCGGTGCACGCCGCATTAATCGATATCCGAGGATGCATGTGATAAAACTTACGGTGTAAATACCGAAAGCGATCCATCGAGGCCTGTGACCCCTTCCTGCGTAATACGACAGGGCGACGGATACGAAAAGCTGCGAGATGTCGTTACCCACTGTGATGAGACCTGCATGAGAAGAAAGTACGTACGTGACGTAAATTGTGTCGTAACAATTTATTTAATGACAATCCTCACGCGAACGCTAATTCTATTTTGATTTTAAAATGTTAAACTTGATTACAAACTATTTTAGATAGAAGACAATATTTTTAATTATTAAAACTGCTAATTCTTATAAAATATTTTCAATGTAAGTAAAATAATATACAATAATATACATAAAATTTTTTTATTAATAATTTAATATACAATTTATTAATAAAAAAATTTTATGTATAACACTAAAAAAATTTTAATAAAACTATAATGCTAGAAATGTAATTAATTCGCTAAAATATTTAGCAAATTAATTATATCAACAATTTAAATTTAGAATATATAATGCCACTTCAAACTGGCTCTATTTTTTATTTGTTAACAAAATATTCGATCTTTTTTGTAAAAAAAAAAAGAGATATAAATGTAAACATTCATTTCTAATATCTATGGATTAAATCTATTTTTGTGATATAGTGCATATATATAGTATTTAAAGTATAATGAAACATTATACATACCCGTTGTTTTCGAGGGTATTTTAAATCTCTTTTCGATGGTAGTGATAGTGCCATTGAAATAGGCGTAACTTGCGGAAAATATGCAGCCAAGCACACCGTAGAGAAACACGTATGCCTTCTTGTTGGCGAACTTTTGCAAAGTTGGACCCTTGAGGCACCATATGCCGCACGAGGTATCATCGGTGATCGGTAGCTCCTTGAAGACATCATCGAGACCTCTGGTTGGCGTCGTGGGTGATGACGGTGTCGCGGGCGGTGTCGTCGGCACCTGTAATAGTTTCAGGTTCTCCGGCCCGTTCTTCTCGTGATTTGAGTTACTCGAGTTGTTCTTCATCTTCGCCTTGACTTGATCGTCGCGACTGCTCGCAACTGGCAAGCGCCTAACACCAGTGGCTTCGAGCGAATTCAGTGACCTCAATCGCGGGTCGCACGGTACCGATGTGATTTGATCGTCCTCGCGACTCTTGGCATCGCTTTTTCGTTCGGTCTGGACTCGCCCCCGCGCTCACTCGCGGAATCTACTCTTTTTCCTCTCGCACTGTCTCTCGTGTCCGTCACTTTATCACGCGGTCACGTGTTCTCCATGTTTCGACTTGGTCTCATCCAGGCAACACCTACGCCAGAAAATCTGGGGGTTGACTACGACTGTCGTGCGTGCAGCTTGATTTATGCTACGGGGATGATCAATGATGATGGAAAGATATCGATGGAAAAATTTAAATCTTGAGTCGAACTGAAGATAATGTATTTGTATAACAACCTCTGACACTGAATGTCAAACAATATTATCAGATTGCGAGTGTTGAAATGGAATAATATTTGAACGATATCGCTAAAAGAAAAATGACAAGAATGTAAAGACAAGGTATATCTTGACTGTTTATTTAAACCGTGTAATTTTCATCTAAACAATAAATGTTATAATAAGTTTTAGTATAAAATCGTTGTAGGAAATAAAAAAATTTAAACTTTTATATTATACTAATAAAATTTGTATTTCTTCATAAAATTGAATTATATGTTTCAATCATGTATGATTAATGATGTCGCGAGCAAAAAATTCACGAACTGCGGTCACCTACCGCTGATGCAAGATGGATCCAGAGTTATAGTTTGAATAATTAACCACCGAAATGGAGTATCGATATATAGCGGCGATCTCTTTTAAAAAAGGTTCGATCGTTCTACGGTGAGTCAGCGTGATCCCTCGCAAACTATAGATTTGCGTCCGAAAACGAGCGATATTCTTCCGCAACTGAGGCGTCTAAATGCAACAGAGTGTAGACCGTTCTATACCTACTGAGAATCCCCACTTTCCGCCCCCCAAGGAGCCGATCGTACGAGAGAGCCACGATCTCTTTACACGTATCTACTGTCCACCGTGCCGTTATCAAATGGGTAAATTCTGTCTCTCACAATCAACCTATTTCATCATCCCTTCTTCTCTCTCTCTCTCTCTCTCTCTCTCTCTCTCTCTCTCTCTCTCTTTTTCCTTTTGATTATCCCTCTCTTCTTTTCCCCTCTAAACCGGTCGCGATTCTTTCGATCCCTCCTCTAGCCGCCTTCGTCGTCTGCGAATGTCGTCGGCTTGATCTATCTTGGTCTATGTGATAACCTACACCTGTATGATGTTCAAAAAGGAGTAGGGTATGGTTGACTCCTACGTAGAAAAAGAACAATTAACGAGGTAAGCGTTCGGCGCCCCTATTGCGAAATTGTACGAATCAAATGGCGAAGCTGTAAAGCACGTCTTACGATCTACTGCTGCGGTCTGACGGCTTAATTTTGAGCACCTCTTATAATCATTACCTGTGAGTTGTTATTTAATTAATTGTTAATTAATTAATTGCTATAATATCAGAATTAAGCTTCATTCATATGCTCATTCTCGAGGCTTTTCAAAGTCACTTAATCCTTAAACATTTACTTAATTGTACCTAATTGCGAATGCTCTATATACGCACTAATTATAGAACGTTCTATATATTAATTAATTTTTTTTTACTTACTTGAGATAAAAAGTATGTAATAATATTTATTATATTACATTTATTGCGTCGATGATTCGTGACTTTTAAATAATACGCTATCTTATGACGTCTCTGGATAACAAGAGGAAAATTGTTGAGATAAAAAAGATATTGTGCATTCGTGTATATACGTGTATGTGCGTATCGAAATGTATATATGAAGCATCTCTTTCGAAAGTTACTGTTCTACCTCATTGAATCCCGGCGTTGGTTGAAACGGGGCATCCCTATCGGGGACTATTCGCGACGTACCGACCGCGGCGACGTGCATGAGGTCTTGGCTTTCGGTACGGTGTTGTCTAAGCTCGTTTCTAGTCAACCTCCGGGAGCAGAGGCTCACATTGTGGACCCATTATGATTTAATAGAGCCGACGTGATGTACACACGCGCGCACACATAGGCACTCGGTAAACTCTTCCGTCTATTCCCGCGCATTGCTAATGGCATACATCAAACAGCTATGTCGCTAATAGCTGATGGGTAATTGCCAAAGTTTAATTTTTATACTCGTCGAATGACCAGACCACGTGGCCATATATTACGATTATGTTGTTAGATTCCGTATCGACTGTTTCGATCAAGCATTTTCCGAAAGATCATCAATAGATGCTGGATGAATAATGGACAAACGATTTCAAACTTAAAGTCTATATTTAACATTGCATCTTTTCGTCTTTTGCATTCAATTTGTTCGCCCTAAGTAAGATGCTGTTATCATACGATGGATTTAAAAAAGAAAAAGAAAGAAAATTGCATTTCTGTTATTCGAAATAATCTTAAATAAATATCTCGTCTTGTGCACAGGAAAAGCAATGATATAAAATGACGTTTAATATAAATTTTCTTATCACGTTTGGTAATCTGTATACCTAAATGACTACCCAAACTCGCATATATCTTAACGTTAAAAAAATAATTTCGCACAACAAGAAAATGTTTATAAAAAAATACTTATAAAAAATGAGGACTTTTTAGATATTTATAAAATAAAAAATCTAAAAAGTCATATAAATTGATCGTTCATCATTCGCGTCAAAGTTGGCAGTTAAATGATATCAAATTAGCTGAGCTTTCGTTTCGCAAAGCAACATTTGCCATGATTTGCAAGAAATGTCTTCCTAGCGGTATTTGCATGCTCACAAACCTGCCGAGACAAAAGAAAATTTACATCTATGATAACAACATCATAAATACACCAAATAATACACTGTGTGTATAAATTTCTTGGAAACTTCGATCTGTCGTTTGATGCATGCAAATAAAACTTCGCAGAAGTACTCGATATCAATTTGCTAAGACGTTAAAAGCTATTGTTATAGAAGATGCATTTTATTCTTTACGTAACTTGTAGATAAATTGGATTTATTACAAACTATATATATTATTTTTATTTATATAATCTTTATTTATATAATCTTTATTTATATAATCTTATGTTATAATTATTTCTTGATTATTATGAAATCAACACATTTTGTCATTTCTAGAATTTCCATTTTTGATGTTTTTGTGTTAATATATTCATTAACTATTACAATTATTAAGTATTATTTAATAAATGTAAAAATTAATACGTAGCATTTAAGTTTGTACTGTAAGATTTATGACACTTCGAAGATCGTGACGTTGACCAGGTTTAAAATTGGCGAGACGCTTTCCATTGTTGAAAAAAATCCAAAATCCACTGTGATTTATAAATTCTCTCTATTTGCATGAGTCTTTTGCAAGATGTTTACGCAACCTGATTCGTATATATCATTCGAAGGCTGCCATCTTCTTGGACCGAGGTAAAATTGAAAAAACTCTTGAATCTACCAATGCGCTATTAATAATTAATTATATTATGTTAAATGCATTTTTATTTTGTATGTTAACATTTTATAGATTATATTTATAACAATTAAAACAATTTATATTAAAAGATAATAAGAAATTAATGCTATTAATTTAAAAAACAGTGATAATTCTTATAAATCCATTAATATACATAGTATTAAATTAATAAAATCCGATGAAAAATCAGATATGATGTCAATAATCTTTAGTGCATTACCTATCTCATAAGGTATGCAATAGTATATCTGAGAATTCCCATTCCCTTCAATGCCACACGTTTTATCATTGATACAACATATTGACAACACAATTTTTATTGCTTTTAACTTTCATAAAAATTAACATATTGTAATCATTTTTTTTCAATCCAAACACTAGACATTAAAGAATACAATATATCAAAGCAATGTACTTATGTATTTTGATTAGTAAAAAAGTTGTAAGCAATAAAATAAACAAAAGTTTCGAAAAAGACTATTAAAAAAAAAGAATATCGAAAGTGGCATTGAAGACTTAAATTAGATTAAGTAAGAATGATTACACTATTCTCATCCAGATGTTACACATTGCCAATAATGTCAAATGTATATTTACACTCGAAGACACGTGTCGCTTGCACGATATATCATAAATCAATTCTATTGCAATTTCAATGATTTGTATCATATTCCGTTGAAATGTACATGATAAGTTAATTTACAAAGTACAAGGTTACTTCACCAGCACAAATTTTGCTTTAAATGGCACAACCCACTTGCGTTTGTAAATTACGCAGCATTCGTAGAATGACAGAAGGAACGCCGGATGAGCTACATTAGTATCATTATTATTAGAGCAGAGGTAATAGTCAAGTATTTTTCTCGAGTTGAGTTCTGGCCTCTACTTGCGATTATTAGTTCTTTATGTTACCTGTCTACCCGTTTGTATCGTAGCATATTAACACGCATCTGGCAGTTTATAAAAAAATATAATTTCTTTTTATTAAAAAAAGGATAGTAGGAAGTGTCGAATGTTATGTGACATTGTGCGATCCGCGCGTATTTTTTTCAAAAGAAAAGAAAACCTCGAGATAGATCAAACATAATCGAAAATAAAAGCGGCACGATTCTTAAGCTTAGAAGTAGTGGAAGGTGAGTAAACCGATTGCTTCCGGTCATCACATGCATCTATCCTTTATCGGGCAACCTCACTTCTAGTCTGATCGGACTGTACCTCGACTTAGAAGACGTTGATGAGGTCTATATGAAAGATGGGTCAGGGTCATGCACAATGCAACCGTGTACACACAACAGCAAAACTTCCCAATATCAGGTCGAGGCATGAAGAAGTGATAATTTTCATTCTTTTTATAGATAATGTTGTTATAATAAAAATTTATATTGAGTATATATATATATGCATAAATTTTTTATATTCCTAGTATTTAAAAATTTTAGATATTTGAAAGAAAAATGCAAATAATAAACAAATCTCCAGGTAATTTCTATAATATTATATGCATACTATATATAAAACAATCATAACATTCTTCTCATATGCATTTTTTCTTTAAATTAAATTATATCAAATAATAAAAATCGATAGAGAATTTTATCCTATTGCACTTCGCTTTACTGTTATCAACAACGTAGCAATATTCTCAATATTCAGAAAGACATTCTTAGTCGCCTTGCAAACCTCATTTTTCCTTATTTGCAACGGAATAAGGTAGAACGCTTAATCGTAATGCCGAAGCGCATCCTCTAATGGTGTTCCAAAGGATACGATCAATAGGGACGACCTGACGTCACGGGAACGTCGCGGAATTCATTATACGGGCCAAGCCGCCCGCTTTAGTTGGGTGGGCTTAAAAATTAAAAGGCTCTCAAACAAAAACTCCCTTTTTACCTTCAGCCTCGTGGGATGTAATCCCTCCGTCCGGTAGTAGCCCTGTATGTCCCGCCAAACCCCTGAATTTCGGTGGCTTGAAGACAAGCCCTGAGATTTTACCTCCACCTTCCACCGTCTCGACGCTCTTCCCCTCTTATTCTAAAGCTGAGGAGTGAGTACGGTCCAATTCACCGATCCACAATGTAGTTTTCCGAATAAACCCTTTCGTCTCGCGGTGCGTTTATATTCTACTTGCGGGAGATTTGATGAGCAATAAAATAACGAAGGGTGAATATCCTTATCGGAACAACAAATCATTCAATATTACTTGATGAAAAATTGTAAAAAAAATAAAAATAATTATTAATGTATAAATAATTTTTCTAAAACTTTTATGTGTATCGAAAGGGAGATCCTAATAAAACTTTCGCCAATTTTTTGCTGACAAAAAATAAAAATTAAAAATGTATGATGTTGGGATACGCGATAAAGCGTGAGGGATAATGTGTTAACAAAAAATAAACGTAATTTATTTACAACGAAATAAAAATGAGCATGATTTAAAAATAAAGGTTTAACAACAAAACTATAACAACGATAGTTCCCAGCTTTCGATCCCGAGAATCTAGAAGTTTTAGCAATTAATTATTGCGTTATATTAAAATTATTTACACGATTTATATCTCCTGTCGCTAATAGAATCATTGCACTGTCTACAAATCATCGGAGTGTTCGGTGTCAGTCACGAAAGCCCTGGAATTTCAGGTACCTAGAGCAATTCCACGAATCTCATTGGATTGTTCACTATCGGACAGCAGCAAGCGTTATAGACGACTCTGTTCTGTCCTCTGATTTACATTTCCATTAACTTCCTTTTTCTTGTCTACATTATCAGTTGTGACATTTTCCTTCACGAACTCGCGTCTCTTGTCACTCTCCGCGGCGCCATACAAATCCAAATCTTTACCGAGATAACAAACTGCACCGTCGAGTAATACTCCTATCATGGTAAATCCTGTAACAACACACTTCTTTATAACTGACGAAATCAAATGGCGAAACAATATTCGAATGAGTAATCAATAATCATTTTGTCCATCGTTCAATCAAACTATCTTATCATACTACGATTTTTTTGTTTTCTTTTTATCTAATCAGTTGAACAAATACATACAAGTAATATACACAGGTCGTTAAACTCGACGATACTCACCGGCCGAGGAAATATTCACTAAGTATCGAAAATTGTCTCGGTGATAGAACCAGCAATTTCCTCTAGTCCCACAGGATTCCTCCCATATTAAACAAGTCGAATCGATAATAGCCCCATAGATAATCGGCCCCGGAATTAAAGCCAGTAACGAGATGATCATTAGCGTGATGCCTTGGGCGAAACTCTTGTCCTTCTTTTCGACACTCCTGTAATTCACCAGGACATTACCGATTCTCCCGGAACAGCCCAGCGTATGAATCACGCAATTGAGCACCGTGAAGAGCAAATACGACCGGCTACAATCACTACTGCATGGACCAGCTTTGACTTTGTCGAAGATTGATGGAAGTGCTTGCGAGTCGAACTCATATATCTGCTGTTTCGAAATAAAATTGAATGACTGGTCTCTGGAACTGAAATGATCCAAGTCACCTTCGATATAACTTGATTCATTTATTGGCAGACAACTGCAGTTTCCGAATTGTTTATCGTCCAGGATCGTTCGACATCCTGCGTGACAGGCAGAGAAGAAAGTTGTCTTCGATGCCTCATGGCAGACTGGTGAATATTTGATGCCTACACAGTTGCAGTCGGTATTACAATCAGCTGTTAAATTCATTCTGCAAGCAGATAAAAATTGTACATCAGATTACGATATGAGTAATTAGACAAAATGCTAATTTATAATTGCTTTTCAAAAAAATTTCAGCGGTTTTCACCTGGTTTCCAGAATCAGATGTGTATGTAAATTTATACAGAAATACTTAAGCACTAAGATCTGCTTCGATCGAAAAAGGATTTCTCTAATTTAATTAGATTTATCCGCTATTCAATTATTTCAAATTATAATTGTTTATTTATTAAAAAGGTCCTGGTAGTCTAAAGGCTTAGGACGCTCACACGGAATGCAAGAGATCCGAATTTGACTTCCGGCCGAGGCAATATTTTTCGCAATAAGCTTATTACAGTTTTTTAAGATTAATTTGGGAAATTTGGGAGGATTATTAATATTTCAGATTGATTGCGTTGAAAGTTCGACAATATCGACATGCAATTATCATTTCTGAAATTCATTTATATGAATATATATAATAATTCAACATCTTAACATTCAGATCGTAGTGGCGCTTCATATTTAAAGTAATATTTATTTATTAAAAAATTTTATTTATTAAAAAATATATTATATAATATATATTAT
>NW_017259198.1:1055599-1062856 GCF_001594045.1 Atta colombica
GGATTCCAGCATCTGTGCAGCCAAGAAATATGAATGCTATTTGTCCTAGGACGAAGCAAATGCCGACGATTACGTTCCACGCGAGGAGTGGTCTGGGACCTGGCTTGAATTTGCTAATTATTAATCCCGATAACAAAAATCCTAATACCATACCAACTAATGATATGGGACCTGTAAATTAGAATGAAGCAACATATGTTACAAGTGTATAATTATTATTAAATGCTTCTAAGAACACTTTTCGTCACAAAAATTCGATTATATTTCTTAGCAGAAAAGTCATGTAAGAAAGTTAATGCTAGATATTACCTTGAGATAAATCTTGAATGTTCTTGATAGCAATTAAACGTTATTGCATGAGATATTTTATAAGATAACTCATAAAATAATTAATATACGTTTATGTAAATTAATTTATGTACCTGCTATCACAGTACCACCAGCCGCGGACGTACCGTATTGGACTTCAAGATATTTTGCTATGAACGTAATATAAGCAGAAGCGCCGAGAATATAAAATACACCGCTTAAATTGTTACAGGTCAACAGCCAGTTCGTTAACAACCGTTTCAAAGCTTTTGGAAATTCACGGATTGTCGGTATATATTCAGCTTCCAAGGGTCTTGGGTTGGCGGGTTCCATCTGTATCGGAGGCTTCTGCTCCAGCACTAAATCTAACTTCAAAGGTATTTCGCCATCCTAAAGTAAAATTTTCGTTAATTAATTTATAGGAACTTGTAATCCTCCGCGAGTCATATATACATTTATCATTTTAATTTATAAAATGATCTCTAATATTTAAAAAAAATTGATATCGATTAAGTTTTTCTTATTATTGTTTTTATGTAGACAAATAAATATACACATAAAATGATATAATAAAATGTTAAGGATTAAGAGCGTAACAGCAAGTTGAACTCTTAACCCTTGACATTTTATTATTTATCTTTATACATTTCAACGGTAACACTATATGGATTATTTTTAAAATAATATATTTTTACGACAAATAAAAATTGCTTTAATTCTGTTTTATTATTATAATTTGTTATTTAAGAACTAAAATATTTAAGAAATTGAAATTTAAGAACTAAGATATTGATTTGATAATATATTACAAGTTTGTTTCTTTTTTTAAAGAAAAATGGCTGTTAATATTTTTTTATGCCAATTATTATGATAAAAAGATCTTTTTAATTTTAACGATATTATAATATCAAATATGAATTACCTGCTTAGAAATATCTTTCGATTTGGGAAGATCACGTGGAAACATAGCAATCAAAACAGCGAACATACCCATCGTAGCGGCAAGAATGATCCAACCGAGCCACCATGCACCTAGCCATCGCGGATCTTTCTTCGTAATAACAGGAGTGAGCTTTGGGTCTATGTATAAACTCAGACAGCCAAAGCCCAATAGAAATCCGATCGCCGGACCCACGGTACGTAAAGCGAATGTAAAGCCTTACAGGTAAAATTAGAATTTATTGCTATTAAATTCTATTCCAATTCACGTCGATAATGCAACAATTACTGTATTATGTAATAAATTGTATCTTTTGAAAAATTACTAAAAAAAAAAATTAACTAAAAACGTAATTATATAAAAGCTCATAATAAACGCACAATATTTGTGAAAATCAGATAACGAATATCAAATATTCCGTTCCAAGAATAACCAGATATTTGAAATAAACTTATCTTGAATAATTAAGATACAGCGTTACTTACTTATCAAATTTGTTAAGAAAGACAATTAATTATTACGCGTTGACAAGAAGCACTTTTACTTTTTATATTTACAAACAAAGATATATTTAAATTTTAATCACGATATATTTTTTCTAATTTAAAATCAGTCATAATAACACAGAATTTAGCATTGATGCTCACCTAACAGCATGGGTGTATTTTTCTTCTTTGTATTATCATCTAAATACGTTTGTCCTAAGCCGTAATAAAGAGTAGTTCCGATACCAAGGATAAATTGAGATAGAAAAACTAACAATCGAGGAAGATAACTAACGCTCAATTTAGTTTCGGCATCGCAGAGTTCCGGCTGGTCCATACGAGGACAGATCGCAAGATCTTTCGGGACAGTTGTCATATTCAGCAAAGTCTGATCCAGATATTCCTTCGTCAATGCCAAGGCGTCCTTTCCAGGACCGTATATGAAGTGCGGTAGAGCCAAAACGAGACAGGACAGTGCGCTCAAGCCGACCCCAACTGCGATCCATTTTGGCCGATGACTGGATCCTCCGTAGTAGGTCAAGATCAGGGACAAAATCTGAGAGATCTCGTTACCCGAAAGAATCAATCCTATGATAATAAAAACATTATACAGACACGTGATACTTGTGTAGCCTTTCGATTATCTCTTCAAATTCTATTCCTTTCAACAATTTTCTTCGATTTAATAGGATTTAATAGGCTACAGTTACATAAAATTTATTTGACACAAAATAAAATTTTAAAAAATTTATATTTAATTAACCTTCCGCAGCATTTTGAATTTCACCATTTAGTTCGAACACTTAAATCCCTGAAGGACAGTTGTATTTTTTTAAAGAATTTTTGGACTCCAAAAAAAATCTGAAAAAATTCTGATCTACTCCTTCAACATTTAAGAATATAATTATACAATTACTTTTAATTACTCAGAAACATTATATATATTTTTGTATATATTCGAATTTGAGATAAAATCGACAAAATAATTCAAAGTCGAAAATCATCTAAGTCTTCAAACCCTCGTGTGGTCTGTGCAAGGTTATTTCTAGCTGTACGACTTGTAACAGACTTGTAACATCCAAGGAGAACGCTATTCAGATATTAAATTACCATAGATATGTATCGATCGTTTGAAATTAATGAAGCTACCGTTTAACTCAATGTACGTACATGAAAAATCATAATATCGCGGTACTATTATTAACATAAAATATATCCAAATTATTTATCTATTATAAAAAGCAATATGAGTGATAATTGAAGCTCTTTCTCTTTAGTTCCAAATAAATTCTACGTTTATATAATAAATTTTATTACTTTGCCATTACGTACAAATACATTGAAAACAGATTTCAGATTTTTAAAAGAAAGAATAATTTCTATTAAATTAAATAAAAAAATTAGTCACTATAACACAATAGCTTAGGTTAACACAATAGCTCGCTCATTTCAGTTTATTATGCATATTGTAAACAAAGGATTATCTTATCATTTAACTTCAATAAGTATTACTCACAGAATATTCTCTTACTCTTAATCCTTTGAATCCTGTCATGAAGAAATATTAGAATTGTATATATGTGTATACATATATATGTATATGTCAGAATATTTTAAAAATAAAAGAGATATATTTCGCTTATTAATTTTATAATAACTAATTTTATAATAAAATCATGTCCCTTTCAGAATTCTAATGAAAACGCTTTTCTACGAAATGTGTTAATATTTCGGGTCTCGCGGTAGACTACAGAATTGTGTAATGTACGTGCGCGTGTCTTCGCTCTTTAATGCATATATAGCGCTCGTTGTACGACAGATTTGTCACTTCTATGATTGCGACACACTACTTACCTACTAGATAGACGCACACGGAAACGCGATTCGTACGTGTGCAAGTACGAGTACTTAAACGCGAGTATACCCGCGAATGCTCGACTGCTCGGCTTTGCCGGCAATGGGATCCGAGGTTGAAGGCGATTAAGACGAGATGACGTTCAAAGTTCTGCTGTGTCGAGATAAAGCGCGGTGTCTAGTATGAATAATTTACTTCACGTCTGAGTTTTTCTCTAAATAGTTATTTGAGCGCCACGCCGAGATTAATTGATCACCGTACAGAGTTCCGATCGTAAAGACGCGTAGATTTGTACCCGGTAAATGATGTGTACCTTCGTCAATAAAGTAATGCACGGTCGCTTCTCGTCGTGAAATTTTATTATATGTGATTACAGAAGTGAGACTCACCAGTCGTACGACTGGGAATCTTGAATCTCTTCTCCAGAGTCGTCAGGGTGACGATAATATAGATGAACGCCATTGCTTGGACGGTACCCAGTAAACCGTATACCACGATGAAGGTCCTCGGGGTGGCTCGATTTCGCAACCATCTGGGATAAATCCCACATATTCCACAGTCTTTACTCATATCTCCAGTAGCCTCTAAAAAGATTGAGCGGAGTCTTTCGTTTTTTAAAATCTTAATTAATTTACTTATCTCATTAAAATCCATAAATTTTAGATATAAATATAATGAACGTTATAAATTATAAGACTAATCATATATGTTTGCAAACCTTCAGGTATATCTCATTTATATCTTTTTATATTTATTATCTTCATTTCTACTGATATCTTCAGATTTCAAGCTTGATATCAATTCAATAAACAAGAGCTCTAACGTTACAAAATTAATGCTAGCATAGAGATTTATTTACGACAAAGAAAATGCGACACATTAATTGACACATTACAGCGTTGACAATTAAATCGCGTCAAAATTCTTGATAGCTTTCATTTAAAACAATTTCTGCTTGCTTTGTCAGATCAGTTATATTTTGCATCTACTTCAGTGAGAGCGTTCCGGAGAATTAAGTTTTGCGATAAAAGCGTCGCGATAGAGGAAAATCGCTGATATTGACATATGTAGGTCTTTTAAAGAGACACCCCTTTATTTCTCGGAAACAAAACATTGCACTTTATTAATACTGATGAAAACATGATTTGTTAAATGATTAAAAAAGTAAAACCCATAATTCATATATTTATATCTTATTTCTATATATAAATTAGCTAAAAACGAATTTCCAAGATGCGAATAGACGAAAATAAAATCTTTATTTATCCTTACAATTTTATTTTGTAAATTGCATAATTTAAATAATAGCTATATTATTGATAATATCATTGTATATTTTTTAATTTCCTAAATCTGCTTTATAATTTTCTCGTTTTTATTTTTTATAGTACAATTTAAAATCGGAGTGTAAACTATTTGTAAGACAGGTACCAAACTGTATACTATAAACCATAAATTCATCTAATCTCTATGTAGTGTTGCATTATTATGTCGTAATAGCTATATTGAGGTTGAAGGCATTTTTGTATTTAAAAAATTAAAAAAAAACTATTGGATTACATGCTTACGACTTATAAAACATTATGCATATAAATCAACAAGAAAGTTTTACATCGAAGTAAAACATTCTAGAAATTTTCATTTGTGTTTTACACAGATAACTCCTATGAAAGAAAAAAATAAGAATATGTGCTTTTATTTTTGCTTATTGTTTATTGCTTACTGTGTCAATTTTTAAGACCCATTTTATCATTCATGCTCACTTTTTACTCGTCTCACAAAAAAGTTAATTATTACAAAAATTACAAACAGTATTAGAAAAATGTTATATCATCTGACGGAAGATTTTCTATTTATGCTCCTAAAGTCATATTTTTAACTTTACTAAGAAACGTAAAAACAAAGTGGTTTGATAATATCACTGATCTTCTTATATTAATTAAATCAATGCAATATGTGAAATGCAATGCTTAAGCGGAAAAATAACACGTTATTACGATAGCAAGAATCGACTTGTGACGGTGACTTGCATTCTTGATTATGTACGGTTAGACAACGATATAAACATATCATTAAATGATATAATATGCTAGAAACAGAAATTACGTAACAAACGCTTGGGATATTATTATTATTATTATTTTTGGGTTGAGACTGATGACTACGGATACATTTAATTTTTAGTATTCCTGTATAAGTTGCAACGTGAGAATTTGATAAACATGAGACACGTGCATAATAAAGCCGTTACCTTTCATCCTGAATCGCATATAATTATTAATACGTTAATAGAGATAATAAATTTCACACTCTTGGCAGACCTCATAACATAATGTAACGACAGTAACAATGACTTTTTCATGTATGCAAATGCATCCGTTACGCAATACACTTTTCGAACCAGAAGACACCGACCTAATCTCGTGTGTGTTTACAACGCGAGTATTCGTAAATCGAAAGCGAATGAAACAATAAACGATAAACGATAACGCATATAGCGAAATTTTAAACTTACCCTATTTATCGTAATTATAATTTTACTTATTAACAGTAATGCATATTATTATTATTAATAATAATAATTATTATTAATATATATTATTATTAAAATCGTAAATATGCTGTACTTCATAAACTATAGTCTGTATTCACACTTCATTTATAGACAAATTCGGGTGTTAGAGGAGCACATAGTTTACATATATTACAGAATTTCAGAATTAAACGTATTTACTGATAAAAGTGATGCATGAATACAGACATAAATATATAATTATTATCAATTACTTGGAACTCTAAATTTAATAAATTTAATAAATAAATTAGATATAATTGCGCATTAAATATTTGTTGACTTGATTAAAAAAAAATCAAAGAAGTAAAATTAGAAAACTTTTTGTATTTGTTATTACGCAGATTTGACATGCAATAAACAATCTAATCTACAAATTCAATTAAATTTATCGCATCAATAAATCATTCAAATAAATCTGAGGAATTTCCTCTGACAAAGTTCTTTGTCAATATTTGTCAATAAAATATTCATTACATTGATTTTTATTTTTAATTAATATAATGAAACAAACATGTTATGAAACTTTTTATATTTGCTTCTAAAACAAAGAGAAGGTCTCAAGAAATTTACTTGTTTTCTCTTTCATTTTGTCAAGAAAGTAAATATACGAAATTTGCGAGTATCTATTTGTATGCCACTTTTTTCATAACTCAATTTATAAAATATTATTAATATTTTATTCTACATGTTTCAGAAATATTTGATTATAAATTTTATTATATAAAGGGCTACATAATTATTTTGTTAATATATGCAACTTTCTTATATAACTTTTTTTCTATAACTTTTATTCTATTTTATTCATCAGTTGAGATCTATTCTAAAGAAATATTATTCTCGGTGTCTGTTTACATGAAGTGCAACTTATATAATTGCAATTTATCTTAAGCATCTGTCTTACAGTCTGAGACACGAAATCTTAAACGATTAGCACTTCCGTTTTGTCACTTATAAATTTTTCTTGTAAAAAAAATATGTTAGAACAGGTTCACATATTTTACTCACATATTTATATGTGATTAATGCGATTAATTTGTTTAAATAAAGATTTATTTATTTATAAAATCAAATTTAAATTATTTAGTTAAATAAT
>NW_017259198.1:1062885-1067691 GCF_001594045.1 Atta colombica
ATATATATATACACAATATATATATATATATATATATATACACAATATATATATATATCTTTTGTGCGAATACATTATCATTTTTAACCGTGTAAGTTTTATGCAAATTTTTATCATTTTTATTTTTAGAAACAAATAAAAATTTTTGAATTATAGCATTATTAATAATCTCTCTAAATAGAATTATATAAAATAGTTAAATTTTGAATTACTCTCTCCTCTTGAACACTTTTCAAATTAATTTTCAATTTCTTCACAGCAAATGTTAAAAATACTTGTAAGATAGTATAAAAATATTTTTCTGATATTGATGAGAAGAAAAATACGAATTGAAGATGATTTCTCACCTTGACCTTAGACTCGTGGACTCAGAAGGGACTTCCGGGCCGCGATTCCTACTGGATCGCGATCCTCGAGTCTCGTCTGCCGGGTAACTAGGAAATCACCACGCGCTACGAGCGCTCTAGTTAGCACGGATAAACGCGGGATAACTGAGCTTATTCGTGTGTCAATGGCAATGGTCCCCTACTATTTCTCTGTCAAATCGAATGATAAGCGGAACGTCATTCAAAGGATATCACCAATGAGACACCGGTGCTGACATCTTATTATTGGCACCCAAGCGATTCAATGCGCCTGCGACCGTAAGATAGCAAACGCATCTCCTGGTTGTGATCTATGCTGAAGCAAAACAAGGCGAAACAACTTGTCTGTCTCCTCCGATCGAATAATATTCGGTCTGTGACAGAAATGTGATAGGAATTTATGCGTTATAAGTGCGTTATAGTCATTAATATTAGGTATGGGAAAAAGTTCGTGGCGTTTTTTTAATGCCATCTAACGGGAAAAACGCCACGAACTTTTTCCCACACCTAATATTAATATCATCAATTGAAATAATTACATATGTAAGGATTGATGTTTATCGCGGGTTGCGTAGAAATTTTCTTTCGTAAAATTCACTGATGCTTGATGATTTGCAGTGTCATCGAAATGATCTCGTGTTTTGCAATTTTATTTCTTTGATTTTTAAAAAGTCGCCGCTAGTATAAAGTTATTCAGAATTAAATTTTATTTGGAACGTTATCATTTTATTAATAATTCAGTTCCTATGAGTGAGAGAGAGAGAGAGAGAGAGAGAGAGAGAGAGAGAGAGAGAGAGAGAGAGAGAATAATTTATATTAATTCAATTTGATTATCTCTGCAGATAAACATTAAATTCATTATTTGAAATCTAGAGAGTATCCAAAATAAAATTATATCTAAAAGATAAAAATATTAGAATAAAATTTATTGCATTAATATCATTCCCCAAATAGAAGTCAAAGTGACGTTAAAATAAATTGATAAATTAATTGAAATGTGATTTATTGTTATTGTTACAATTTTTTGGAAACATTCATGTCACATGATAATTTGTATTCTGTTTGGGTACTATCAATTTAATGTGTAAAGAGATATTAGATCAGAAAGAAATCTGAGAGGAGACGAGGACTTTTTTCCTGTAAATGCAAAATGTCCCTGTGCACTACTGTCCTCTGAAGAAGTAGATGTAAACTATACAACAATATCCATTTTTTGCGATGCTCCTGATGGAAATCACTGAAATCGTTGAAATCTTTATTAATTTGATAGATTTATTTCAGCGATTTTAGCAATTTACTTTTATAGCATCTCTTATAGCATTTTTTCCATAAGGAATATATGCAATTTGTTATAAATATACAACTTTACAAATACTTTCTAAAGATGTCAAAATATATGTAAAAATTACTTAATAATTTTTATATATTTATAAAAGTGATGAAAATTAAGAATATGAACGTATATAGTAAGAGTACTCAAAACTAAGATGTGTGTTTCTATTAAGAATAAAAAATAAAGTTATTTAAAGTATATATTTTAAATAAATGTAAAAGAATTAAGTATTTATTATTTTAAATAATTACACTTCTGACTTATTTCTTATTTAATGTTTTAAATAAGTTTCTCGAATCTATTTTATATTTTTCATTTTAAATAAATCAGTTTTTTACCAATTCCTATGATTTTATATTTTAAATAGGTTTCTAAAACTTATTTTATATTTTTTATTTTAAATAAGTCGTATTAAGTTATATTTTACGAAGCCATGATCGGCATTATACATATGTTTAAAGAATTATTGAAACACAGAATAATTTGCAGCAATAATAGTGTTATAAATTAATTTTTTAGCTGAAAAATTAAATAATGATTAACAAGATATTTAATACTTTTAACCAAAGCTATATTAATTGCAAATTGTTGCAATATTAAGAAAAATTGCATGTATCTTTATATAAAAGATGTATAGAATATTATCAACCTTTGTTTAAGTATCATTTAAAAATACAATGAAAATTGAGACAAAATGTACCATTGGAATATCAAAAATATCTCACACGAATAATTATAATTATATAAATATTTAAAAGAACCGTGCAAGTACCTAATACAGGATTAAACTAATGTCAGAGATGCCATAAAGCGTAAAATGTACGACGACATCCGTTTGTTAAAATTATGTAAAATAAAATTGAATAAATGAATATTTTTTATACGTGAATATTTTTTATACGCAGTAATTGGATATCTAAACGGTGCGCGGCGAACAGCGAAAGCGAGGGGGAGGCTCCCGCTCGCTTTTCGCCGCGGCGCGAACAGCGAGGAGTGGGGGAAAGTACCGCGCGATGCGACAGTTGACTATCGCTTGGGCATTCGCTCGACGATTTGGAGGGAGACAGACGTACTACGAATCGCTCCGCGTGTCGCATTAATCGACAAAAATCTATAAATATCTACAAATTCAAATTCAATGTTCAAAATTTGCGACCCGTGAACATGTCAAAGCGACCGTTTGTCGAAGGTATATTATATATATATATATATATATACATACATATAGTTATTGTACTATCACATACTCGAAATTGGCGTCGAAATATATGATTTAGAAAATACAAAATGTCACGTTTAGATCGGTACTTAATAGCGTTAATAATCATGAGTGATAGAACTTTGACGGCTTTTGCATATCACTCTCTATTTTCGGATCGAAAGCGTACGTATGTATAAATTTAGATTTGTTGAATTATCGGATTACGATTCAAAAATAACAAAAAGCTGAAATGCGTTAATCTTTTCTTAATAATATTGCGCAGATTACAAAAAGTTATTATGAACTAATCCCTTATTATAACACACAGTTTGAAATATCTAAGATATTAAGATGAGTTGTGTGCATAACGAATCCAAAAAATAAAGCAAAGATCGTGCAATAATTTGAAGAATCTTAAAAATGAATAGATTATTTTACTGATTTTGTAGTATGCATTAATATCGACAGTTAGATGATCGGCGCGCAACCTTGAGAATTGTTTTGGCGTGGAAGGGCAGACGGGCGGCACAGGGTGGCACGGGGCGACGCGTCATGTTTATGCGAAGTTATCGCGCAATTCATTTCATTATCGAGGCTCGTACATATAAACAGGTAGTCGTGTCGCTTGCCGCTCTTCTTTACATTTCTTTTTGTTTTGAAACGTAATCGCGACAAATGCTAAATAATATGAAACATTATATTTATGAATACCCATTACACCAGATTACTAACTCGCACGATTAATTATTCATAAAAGAAATGAGGTGACAATCACATATCACGGAACAGATAATTTGTATGGTTCATTTTATTTAGAATCAAAACGCGATTGAAAAATAGAATTTATTACTATTTCGCGATAATTACGGACGATAATTATTTTTGTTAAATGTAACATTTTTATCTCGCTGAAGTATAACTTTCGATTATTTTTCGAATGATTATTTCACGAATCACAAAAAAGCTATGTTAATATTCTCATGCAAATAATGCAATTTATGCGATTTCTACTTTCAGAATTAATATAATTTGCGTAATTAATAATTTAATTTTTCGTTTTTTTGCATTTTTTGTGATATGATAAAATTTGAATATAACTTTGAAACTGTTTGCCAATAAAAGAAATATTCCTTTTTTTTATTAATTTTTATAAATTTCTAGCCCATTCTATACTCTAATCACATATATCTTACAGACATAATAAGAGATTCAGCCCTTTTATTCACTCTGAATTTATTTTGCAATGGTGGACGATTGTCGTGTGTTTGATATTCATTTTAATATATAGATAATTACATAGTAATATAGACAATAGCTGTATATTACATTTTTCAGATATATTTTCCCTCTCACGGGTACATCTTGACGTGATGAGAGGGCTTAGTACTCAGAGGATTTACATGAACAGAACGATTTTTCTCAACTAAAAATTTTTAGATCTATCTGAATGATAAATTTTTAGATATTGAGCAAAATCATTTTCTTTATGTAAAAATCCAATGGGGAAACTAACATACCCTCGTCGCCGATTTACTTGAAAATGAACGAACCGCAGCCGGTTCGTCGCGTTGCGCGTTTGCTTCGGGAGTGCCGTTATTGGACTCAAGTCATAGTCCACGTGCGATTATAATTCACGAGTATTATTCACGAGTGTTTTACGCGAGTGTCCTATCATCCCAATTCTGAGAGGAAGAGGAGGTCTGGGAAAGACGTCGGCCACCGGTGAAGCAACCTTGTGGTAAATATTATTTTTTATTTGCGTAAAATTAACCTTTTTTGCTTGTTTTTAAATCATTTTATTTGACAATGATTTAAAAATGATTATTTTATATAATTATTTTATAGAATATATAATTATTTAAATCATTTTATTTAACAATGATTTAAAAGATTATTTTAAAACCATT
>NW_017259198.1:1068585-1080680 GCF_001594045.1 Atta colombica
CAGGAATGCCTACACTTATATAGCTTAAAATATTATGTAATATTAAAGTGCTTAAAATATTATAAAATATTATGTAATATTTATTTAAATTTATTGAATAACATTATTTTCTGAAAATATTGGATGTTATATTATATATATATAATTTAATAATTTTCTATAATTTAATAATTTAGTAATTTTCAATGTAAAATAATTTAAACACTATACAAATTAACATTATTACTGGTAATACAAATATAGAAATCTTAGAATTTTTGAAATGAGAATCTTGCATTTCATATAGATTAAATTTAACTTTTACAATCGATGCTCCAAATAGGAAGATCATGTTTTTATTCTTTATGATGAAATGTCAGAAATGTTATATGGACTTCAATATGATGACAAATAGAACCTGAATTATAAGACCATATTTTTCGATTCCCGCAGGTTAATTGATTTCATTATTGTGCTCTCTGTAAACATTATAATAAAATTCTGAACAAAGCTGATCGCCTTTTCCATTCAATATATATTTCCGATAGTTTCGTACATTTACGGAAAGTAAGAAAAAAGAAGAAAGGCAGAGATAAATATCTGTTATTTTTATCCCATATTAAAGGATTTCTAATACTCTCATGAAACAGGAAAAAAATCAAGCCTAGTTATCGGACCACTCCTGTCACCGGAACTCAATATTCGATAACAAGCTTGAATAATTCGACAATCGAAAAATATGTAAATTCAAGTTCTATTTTCTTTGTTGTCATATAAAAATGATTTTGACAATACATTACTAATAAAATGACAACAAAATAACGTGATCTCGCTATCTGGAATATCATTAAAGTTGTAATTCTCTTGCTTCTTCCAAATGCTCTGAATGTTGCGTTCTAAATGCTACATTTGGTTTGATCCATTATTGTTTCGAATAAATATTACACAGGTTTATTTGGTAAGTAACGATAAATCTCCCGCATAGGGGTATAGCGGAATAAACTGAGTTGAAAAGTTCTCTACCATTTTGCAATTTTTGCAATAATTTCAGAAAAGTTAACAAGATATAAATTATTATAAAAGATCATCAAATATTGATTTTTAATAATTTTGTATTCGAGTATTATCAAGTTTACAGAAAAAGACGCAAGAGACAAAATTGTTTATCTTCTTATAGAGCTCCAAGAATTTTTTCAAAATTTTGTATGTACCTTTTACTACTGTATTTTATTAACTATTTTTATCAACATGAGAAAATATGGTATTAAAAAATTCTCAAAGCTCTATGAGAAGAAAATAAATAATTGAAAATAAATAATAATCTTGTCATTTGTTGTTTTTCTGTAAAGTTGATAATATTTGAGTAAAAAATTATTGAAAGCCAATGTTCAGTAATTTTTAGTAAATTAATATCTTGTTAACTTTTCTGAAAATTGTAAAATGGTAGAGAATTTTTCGATTCAGTTTAGTTTGCTCTAAAATTTTATCATTATTTATTAAATACTCTGTAAAAATCTACAAGATTGTAATAAATATTAGTTGACATATATATATAATTGACTTTATTATTATGTTTAATGTATTTTACTATCTCTCAAATAATTTTAATATTCGATAATTAAATATTGCAAATTAAAAAAGAAAGTGTGAATTGGTAAATATTGGTCAAATAATTCTTATATTCAAAATAATTAACATGCAATAATATTTATTAATATTTATTAATTTTATACATGTCAGAATGGAATATTTGTACATATTAAATTTGCAATATATGTGTGCAAAAGTGAACATTAACATTAAGTGAACGTTACATGAAATATAAAAACTTTTAACTTACTTCGTGAACCTAAAAATTACAATATGTTTCCAATAATCGGATAATCTGATAGTCGGTATGTGATTGATAAATCGCGTATTTTTTCTGTAATGCACATAATATATTTAATGATATATATTTTAATGAAATATATTTCAATGTATTTTAATAGAAAATATGTACATATATAACCTACATAGAAATCCCATAGAAATTTTTAATTAATTTTTGTTAATTCGTTTTTTTTTAATTATTTTAAATTAAATTAAAAGTTTATTTTAAATGTGTATTATAAGTATCACTGCAAATGTTTTTATTACTAAGAGTGCCACGATAAAGCTTTCCGATTAATTCTGCCGTATAATTCTGCCTATTCGTTCGTTTAAATCAATCGAACATTGTTGAATAATAACGTCTTTTTACAGTATTTATACGTATAAGCAATATTGTATATAAACGTTCTTTGCAATTATGTGTACTATAATTTTCACATGATTAAAGATTGAATGATGCAAGACTGAAAAAGTTAAAATATCAATATAGAATAAATGTGCAATATTTACATAAGGAGAAATTGTAAAGGTATAAAACACATATATTAATACTTACGCTTAAACTACATACATGTGAAAGTTGCGTTCATAACATTCTATTTTTATTGAGCAACACATTTTTATAGATCATTTATTTAATTATTTAATGTTAGTTTTATTTTTTTAAACAAAAATTTTAAAAGTAATAATAAAAATCTAAATTTTTTTTATATAAATATTTTAAGTACTAAAAATGACTTATGCCAAATTCCATTGAGATTCACCAATTAGTTTATAACAAATAAAATTTTATTTATTTATTGAATAATTAATGTCTGCATCTCAATGTAACTTTACATATATATTTTACATAAATATTTTTGAATTCATAAAATACTTATATAAAAAGATTGAGATTTTTATCATTATTTTATAATACATTTTCGTATATTTCTATTAGAGTACAAATTTGAAAAATATTATTTTTTATTTATTGAAACATCTTTCATTTCCAGAGTCAACTGTCTCTAATTTTTTTGTATTACTTTTAAATACAATTTAGAATAATCTGTAATGTTTTCAAGTAATTCTTAATACATTGCATTTGCCTTACAACCTCTTTAAATACATGTAATGATCTGAAAATCTCTCTTTCTCTCTCTCTCTCATCTTTTTTTATTTCTTCTTTCAATTCTGCAAGATTGATTTAAACTTTACGTAGTATAATAAGTTTTATATAAACAATTTATTTCACTATTATATTACTAGTATTAGAAAACACTCACAATAAATTGCATAAGTAGAATATTCAAATTACGTATTCAAGATATGCTATGTATTATAATTTGCCATGTAAATATCAATTCTCATATCTTTCTTGATGTTGCAATTTTAGTTGCTAGCACTTATCCAAAATTTGTGAAAATACTATAACATGAAAGTTCTCGAAAAATTAAGTAAAAGAGTTTTTTTTTATAGATTTATTTTTATTTTAAACAGTAATTTTTGAAATAATAACCGTTTACACATATTATGTGTGTGCCAATTACATACTTATACGTTCATATGATTATCTGTCGCACGTATAGTAGATTAATGAGCGTGTCAGCAACGATGATGTAGAAAAGATTTGTGTACGTATTTTCTACATATATAAACTTATTTATAAAAGAGATTGCACTCTTCTATTGAAATATAATAAGAGAGGGGCAATAATAAATATATAGATGCTATAACATTTTATAATAAATCACATTTTAATAAATCACAATTTTATTTTGACAATTTAAAAATATATTCAATTTATTAATTAAATATATAATTTATAATAAACTAGTATGTTATATATTAAGAAAATAATTAAGATGTTTATAAAAGACTCTTAGATTAAATTTTAACAAATGACGGAATAATTGATGGTTATTAGAGATAAAGATATACATATTTCTATCGCAAATCATTGTTTATTGAATATTTTATTTTGCTGATGTATATTTATAATAACAAATAATAAATTTGAAATGTATACAATAATTATAAAACTAATTATTAAATTAATTAAATATTAGATACAAAACTATAATTAAGTTACAGTTATTGAAAAAAATAAGTCTAATTGTAACTTTATTATAACAGTAATTAGTTTCTCATCTCGTAATATATGTCATATTGTTTTTTTGACGTTTAAATCGACATTTGATTCAAATACTTGCATTAATTTTGTTGAGGAACAAATCTTATATGAATTGGAGTAGAACAAAGTATAACATTAACTCGTAGCTGAAGATTTTTTAAATAATCCATTTTTTAAATAATCCAATAGGCCAAGTAAAAATTATGTCAAAGAAGTTATAATCGCCTTCATTTTTAGCATAGCAAATCGATGACCTAAAATTTAATATGCAATTTTATAAAAATCATAGTCTATACTTCTCTATATTTCAATGAAGCCATCATCATTATCATTATTATTATTATTATTTTTTTTATTATATTATTACGTCAACATGATAAGTAATACCTTGAGATATAGAGTAATATACAGGGTTGCCACAAACTTGGAAAATCGTTAAAAGTGAGGGAAATTGAAATTGTTCATGAAAAATCGGGAAAATGTGAAAAAGTCTGGAATTTCAAAATTTGCTCACAATTTCCTTAAATTGCTTCTATTCTAAATAATTGTTATAATTTTTCAAATATTATATCTGATGTTTATAGTCAAATACGTTCAAAAATTGCGCACTTTATACGATTTTTAAAAAATAATTAAAATTTCTATTTTATTCAGTATTTTTATTTGATTTCTTTTTTTTCATAAATGTATTCTTTTTTCCAAAATTAATTAATTTTTTGCTGGCTTTAATTTGCACCCAAAATTTTACTATGCTACTAAGTTTTTTTTTTGCGTTATTTTTAATCATATAGACTATAACTTTTCTACATTTGGTTCCTTAAGTCTAAATGTTAAAAGGACTCCGTACAAATTTTATGAAAATTGAATTTCGGTCGAATGTCCGAAAATTTGATATGTTGTAGATTTTATCCTTCTGATAAAAAATCTCCATAAGCATCCCCTGTAATAAATCGTTTGACCTCTATGAGACATCATTTTTCAAAATGGACTAATACTATCTCAATATCTTATTTTCAACGAGTATGATGCATTCTTACATCATTATTTGTTTTTTCTATGTACATTTTTAAATAAAAAATTAGAAGGATAATATTAACTTAATTGTTTCTCACAAAAAAATTATAAGGATATCGAAGTCGATAACTTGATTTTTAAGATTTAAGACAACGCTATGTTGCTTCACTTCTAGACCGCGGAATTTTTGGCACGATTATGAGGCGCGCACGAAGAATCGCTGCGCGCTTTGTTTATATATTGTTTATATATTGATATTATATTGAGTAGACTTTAATATAACATTTTTGTCTCGCTTGAATATAACTCTCGATTGTTCTTCGAACGGTATCATATGAGTTAAAAAAGCAACGTTAATAAATACTCTCATGCAAATAGCGCAATTTATGCGATTTATTCCTATTTTCACAATTAATGTAATTTGCATAATTAATATAATTTGCGTAATAATTAATAATTTAATTAATTTTTCATTTTCGTGTAAATTTTGCGATACGATAAAAAATTGGATGTAACTATTTATTTGAAACTATTTATCGGTAATAAAAGAAATATTTCTCTTTTTATATTAATCTCTAGTTCATTCCATTGACTCTAATATATTTTACAGATATAAGAAAGGTATTTACAGATATAAGAAATTCAGCTCTTTTATCCACTCTGAATTTATTTCGCAACAATGAATTGACGTGTGTTTGATATTCATTTCTAAAAGTCAATCGATAATTGCATAGTAATATAGATAATAGCTATATAATATAATAGTTATATAATATAATAGATAATAGATAATATATTATATTTTTCAGATTATTTTCCCTCTCACGGGTACACCTTGACGTGGTGAGGGGGCTCAGTATCCAGAGGATATTTACACGAAAAGAATGATTTTTCTCAAGTATCTAAAAATTTTCGGATATAAATGATACATCTAGATAAATTTTTAGATTGAGTAAAATTGTTCTCTTCGTGTAAAAATCCAATGGAGAAGCTAACGTATCCTCGTCCGCCGATTTAATTGAGAATGAACGAACCGCAGCCGGTTCGTCGCGTCGCGCGTTTGCTTCGGGAGTGCCGTTAAAGTTATCGGACTAATGGACTTTTAACAAAACTCATTCGATAGAATTCTATTTTTCGGCGATGAAATCATATCTGCGACGTTTCGACAGGAAAGTGGAACTCTCATTGAGACGTTGCTGAGGTGGTCATGGTCACTGCAACGCTCTCACGCCAAGTGCTCCGGGCACGAGGTGATGCCGGCCGCGTAATGTCACGCACTTCGTGGTGCTGTGTTTGCGCGGTTTAGCAACTACTGTTGCTGTCGGCTAATTGAGGACGCGCTCTGTCTGTCGGCCAACAGTTCAGCCCTTAACGGTAAGAAACAATCGATCGACTCGGATTCTTCTCTGGGTCTGTATTCGATAACTCGAGTTATACAGTCGTTATGAGCACATAATGATTGCATAACGAGTTATAGAATTTCGCCCTGGTGGGTCACTCAAAAAGGAGTTGTATAACTCTGGTCAGGGCGCTCATTTCTCTATCATTACCTACCAGCCTAAATCGCGTTTAATCTGACTTGATCAGAGCCTAGCTCTAGTAGTTTTTTTTTAAAACTAGCTTCGTGACGAGGGGTTGGGTCCCATTTCCTGAATTGTCTAGATTGTTAGACAATCGGCAATGGTACCAACTTTACTCTTATTAGAGGTGCTTGTCACGTCTACCAGTCTCTTGGAATCGCTCGAGGTACAGCACCACTTGTGTCCCACTAGAACTAGCAGTTAGGGCGTATGACTGAGCCAATTTTAAACATGATTTTGCGTAAAACAGAGGTGACGGACTCGATACGATCGATTTCGTCTTCTTTTGTGTGGGGCTTAACTCTTATTTGGCATTCATCGTGTGTTTCGCAAGTACTCGTCGACGTGTGGTGTTAATTCCACCGATCGAAATAGAATTCTTATCATGAGTTTTGTAAACGTGGAGTGCCGCAGTGTCGCGCGAAAGACTTTTATAAATGAATAGTCCGCGGGCGTTTATGTAGTGTATTATTCGCGAGTGTTTTACGCGAGTGTCCTGTGCGAGAGGATGTCAACCCGATTCTGAGAGGAGGAGGAGGTCTGGGAGAGGCATCAAGCACCGGCGGAGCAACTTTACGGTAAATATCATTCTTTTCCTTATGTAACATTATAATCTTTCTTCTGTTTAATCTTGAGTCGTTTTATTTTAATGATTTAAAAATAATAATTAAAAAAAAGATTATTTTGAAATTATTTTGAAATTTTGTAAATACGTATTTTTCAGAAAATAATATATCTAATTATTTTTATGAATATAATTGTATGAATATAATTGAATTAAAAAATTCTTATAGAAATTATATATTTTAAAATTTATATAATTATTTTTAAGGGAACTTTGTATTTAATAAATTAATTTAATATTTTTAAAAATATTAGTTGATTTTTTTACTCTGTTCTAATTTGGATTTTATATTCTTTTTGTTAGAGAATCATCGTAGCGACGTTGCTGATATAACTCCGTCGTTGTGCATTGGGTTGGTGAGTAATGTATTCATTTTTTTATTGAGGTAACGGATGTATGATAATTTTATTAATATATTTTTACTATATATTTTACTATATACTCGGATGCATATATGCATCAATTTAATAAAAATATACGGATAAATGTATGTATAGCATTCCATACATCCGTTGCCTTGAAATGGATAAGTTATAATAGATTGGGATAAATTTAATCCTAAATATTCCTCTTCATTATAGAATTTATTATGCATGCACTTGTTAAATTTATAATTTCATGTTACAATCCAGTTTGAATTACTTTTAGTCATTTTTATAAGTCGCCACTGCTCTTACTCAATATTTATATTATCAATTTAATCTAAAACAATGAGTAAAACTGTTTAAATCAAGAAAAAATTATTAAAAGCTAAAATTTTATAAATTCATACATTAATATGAATGCGTTAATACTAATTATACGTAATTCAAACTTAATTTGATACTAAGTAATGTAATTTCAAAACAATAATATAAAAAACAATAATATAGAGTGATCCGATGTGGTTTTTTAAAAACGTTTTGCATTTTTTTTTACATTAAAATATTACGTCTTGACATATTTGAAAGTAAAAATAAAAGATAATAAAATATAGGTATTTTTTAAATATGTGAAATATAGGAAATTAAAAAATATAAAGAATATATGAAGAACAAAATTTCAAAATGTTTTTTTTTATCCAAAATTTCATTTCTTTTAGTTAGAGAGGCGCAATATTCAGTGTTGAAAGACTCACATTATAAGTTACTCTGAAATGATTAGAAAGTATTTTTTCAGTGTTAATTTATATGCAGAAAAAACAGATATTTTAAAGTGCATTATGTTTTCTAGAGACAAACAAAAAGCATTTGTTTAACATTTTTAGTAATTGTTTAACAATTTTGTTTAATATTTCACATCTTACTGATTGGCATATTGTCATTTTCTGTAAAATGCGTAATTTTCTTGTGTGTAAAATTTCTTTCTTTCTCGTTTTCTGAAAATTATAAATTTTGGACAAAACGCATTTTGAAAGTCTGCTCCTCATATATAGAAAGTAATTATAGTAAATGGAATTATCTATTGATATCATAATATAGAAATGTTTGTTACAGTATATAAAATAAAAAATTTTTTACAGATGAATATGTATAAATATATATAAACGAACGTAAATATTCATAAACATATATAATTTTATATGAAATATGTCCATACATCCCTCTTTTTTTTATAAAATTACTTTTTAGTGTAATAGATATAATAATAGTAAGTGAAAACATTAAAAATAATTAAAAGGATAATTTTCACACTATTTATTTAAAGAAAATAAAGTTTGAAGAAATATAAAAAAAAATTTATGTATAATTATAAAATTATGCATAATTGAATATGAGCAATTTTTTTATATGTTTCCGAACTTTTTTTTCTAAAACGAACAATGCGAAAATTATTTCTTTAATTATTTTTTATGTTTTCACATTGCTATTGTTATTTCTATTATACTAAAAAGTAATTTTAAAAGTAAAAGAAATAGGAACGTATGAATATGTATGAACATATTTTATTTATGATTATTGACGTTTTTATGAATATTTATATATATTTATACATATACTGAGAAAAAATGACCTAAATTTAAATAAATATTTATTTAAATATTGTCAACTAAACGTTTACTTACAATAAATAAGTATTTACTTAATGAAAAGAAGTGATCATTGAATCAAATTAATGTTTTTTTGCCAAATAAGTTCGCCAATAAGTATTTTTATAAATATATAGTTGATAATATTCAAATGAATATTTACTGAAATTTAGGATATTTTTTTCGCAATGTATTAATCAGAGCTCGGTCTTATTTCAAATAAATTTATTTAAAATATATATTTTAAATAAAGAAAAAATTAAAATGTTATTTAATATTTATTATTTTAAATAACTTTTTCTGATCTATTTCTTATTTAATATTTTAAATAAGTTCTTGGAACTTATTTTATATTTTTTATTTCAAATAAGTCATCGATTATTTTACCGAGCCCTGGTATTAATGTATGAAAAATTTTTTTCCAAGAAATATTATTTTATTATTTTTCCTATCTATCCTATATTCAAATATTCGTTTAGGATTAAATTTTATATATAAGTTGGTATACAGAAAAGCTACATAAATACATATGTGTTGAATACATATTGTTTTCTAAGATATTCTTTTAATTCTTTTACACTGATTTGTGTACATATTACTAAAGAAATAAAAAATATTATAATATAATGCATACAGTTTTTTGATCTCACTTTTTTATAAACACATTTTATGAAACATATTATTAATTTTTACTATTTATCTCAATCAACTTTAGCCTAAGCTTTTATAACTTATCCATATATAATAACTGGATTTTACCACCAGTTAAAGTACTAACATGATGTAAGATCCAATATAAATATACGTTTTGTCAGAAAATAGAAGAATTTTATCTTGTCATCATTTTAAAATCTCGTTCAAAATTTTGCATCACTTAAAATACTTAATTTTGAAATAATAAATTATACAAAAATGATTCTATACAATTCTATATACAATAATAATTCCTAAAATACAAAGATATATGTTTATAGATACATACAGAAAAATATCAATCTATTGCTAAGAAACGTGATTACTTAATTTATTTTCCTTCTCTAACAGTTACTTTTAACAAAGATTATTTTCTTGCTAATAATCTTAAATATATTATTACAAAATATATTATTACAAAATTTTAGAAAAACTCATTATTATGTATTCAAAACAAGAATTTTTTTCTTTTGAAGAAAATTAATCGAAGAAACGAATTTTTCATAATGAGCCAATTTGTTTTAATTTAATAAACTTGATTGAAATATTAAACTTAAATTTATTTGTTAGGATTCAGAATATATTTTGAATAAATTGAATGTTTTTGATGAAATTACAATAAATTTGCTGATTCATGAACTTTTGAAATTCTTGAAATAAGTTATTATTACTTGCATAGAGTAATTATTACTTTTGTGTTTTTCTGTTTTTTGCGTGTGGAAAAAAAATTATCCTTTTCGGATCTTGCATCATTTAAATTTTTCATCTCCGCATGCTTTGAGATGAGATTCAGCGACGAATCGTTCGAATCGTTAAACATAAGCCTTGAATTTTATCAAGGATGATTGATTCAGTAATTTTCAATTTCTTTTTAATTTCTTTTTAAATTAAAGTTTTATTATTTATATTGTAAAGTTTTTATTAAGAAATTTAATTTTATAATATTCGAGATATTCGAAATCAAAACGTTGTTGATATAAAGATTTTTTTAAATTTAGATTTATTTTAGTTGAATATTATATTTTTCATTTCGAATAAACGCGAAAATTATTCATATCTTAATAGAATTATTATTATTACTAATAATTGTTCATATTAATATTTAAAATTAATTTCATTAATATAGTGACTCCTTCGCGACGCGTTCGTGTTTCGCGTACAAAAGTGTAAAATCTTGCGCTTATTGCCGGCGATATTAATTAGCAGCAAAAAGGAGTATTTCTCCTTATTATATATTTCTGGTCTGTAAAGTCAGAATATTGGCCCAGTAATGAAAGGTGAGTTCAATCTGGCAAGAAGAAAGAAGAGGATCTGTTCGAAGTAGATTGGTATGTAACACCAATTTGCTTTTAAGGGGTGTTATATAAAGATAAAATCGGGAGGGTAACTTGCTCGCAAATTGCGAATTCTTATAATTTTTGAATTATTTTTTATTCGAAATACAAAATCAATAAATAATAGGACTAATAAAAGCTAATGCCGATCGAGCGCTAATTTTGTAGATTTTTTTAATCTAAAAAATTTGTGCTTGATTATTCGCACTGACTTTCATTAGCCTCGTTATTTGTTAATTCTTTTGTATTTTAAAGATTGAAAATCTCTTTTATTATTATTGTTTGTTGCTCATTTATTTAATATGATCGCGATTAGGTTATTCCGCTGAATTTATTAGAATGCAATAGGACATGGTTAGGCATTATTTGCTGCGTTCAGCAGAGAAAGCAACTTTGTAACTTTGCAACTTATAAAAAATTTTGAAATATGATTGATTTATAGTTTATACATTTAAATCCATAAGGAACCAAAAACAAGAACCAATCGTAAAATTTTACATTTGCAAAGCTGATTTCTCTGCTGAACACACCCATTATCATATTATATTCGCGATGTTGTTACACATTAATGGAGTAGATAGGAATACACGGGTGGAGATAGGATACGCGAATAGGCATAATAAATGAAAAAATACGAGTAGATAGGACAAGAATGGATAGGTAGAGACAATAAGTATGGATATGTAGGGATAAATACAATAATTTTAAATACAATAATTTTAAATAAAAAATGAAATTATTATAAATAAATTAACATGTAAATAAATTCCGCGATCAGGTAATTAAATTTAATTTTTTAAATAAAAAAATAGATATACTGAAACTAAATATATTAAATAACTAAATATATTATAATATATCTAATTAATATACAGTG
>NW_017259198.1:1080728-1088410 GCF_001594045.1 Atta colombica
TTTTATTATAAATGAATGTATACATAATATAAAATTTATGTAAACTATGTCTAGATAAATGCCATTATATTTTTGTAACTTACATAACGATTACTAATAAATTTACTAGAATATATATATATATATCCGTATTAAATATCTGTTCATTACAGATAGCATTTATCTTGTCATAGTAAATCAAATTGTTGCGTAATTGGTGTAAATTATACAATTGATGATTATGAAATTGATGAAATATATAATAACATAAATTATTTTGATGTAAGTTTAATAAGTATTTAATTTTGAAACTTTTTTAAATTTATATTTTATTTTGAATATCAAAAAGTCATTAATAATTTTAAGAAATTTATAATTGAAAATTTGATGTTTATAGAATAATCGTCAACTTTCTTCGTATTTGTTAGTTACAAATTACAAATTTATTAAATAAATCATAAAGATTGGAACTTTGATTAAGGCAATGGTTAAATATTAACTTCTTGCATGCTTTTTGATATTTACATTTTTAACATTACAGAATTGCAAATATATTTTAGTGATCAATTCATTATATGAATGAAAAGGTCTCATCTCTCTTTCTTTCTCTCTCTCTCGCTCAGATGGACATCAGTGATTACGTGGCTTGTATTATTGCTTTTCTCCTAGAAAATACAATAGAAATTTATAAAGAATAATTAAATAATTTTATACCGAATAATTTAATATCTTAAATGTTAGAATATATTTTAATATTTTTGAAAATTTTAATATTTCTAAATTTCTTTTAATACTTTAGTTAGTTGGTATAAATTTCTTATAATACTTAATAGCTTTACTATTGAAATATTTAAAGGATATATTATAAAATTATTCGGAATGGATTCCGATCGGAATTATTTGATTACTCCTTTGATTGCTATTGTGTTTTTTAGAAAATGAAATAATTCCGATCGACATCCACATTCTAAACAATTTCATAATAATATCTCTAATCTTTTTAATTCTCTCTTATATATCATGATTCGGATGTTGCTTTTTCAAATCGATGTGAACATGATTCGTTCATCAACATGAAATAATACGTGAATCATCGAATCGTTCGATTCATGTAACGAAAACTGGAAAACTGTGATGAATTAATACTTCGATTAATAATTCTTGCTTCGTAAAAATCATCGTAAATACATCGTTAAATCTCGATTGTATATTTTTGAACAGTTCGAATTTGCGGCCGATTGAGCAGTTAAACTGACTTGCGCGATGGGGATGCGACACGAAGGTGACCGAGGTGACGTCACTTCAAAGTCATTAGTAAAATGTCGTCGCAGACGCGGAACGGATCGACTGCGCATAGGACGATGCCGGCATATTTTTCCATTCGTAATATCGTCATAATCGCCGTTGTTTTCCAGTGCTCGTCAATCGCATGACACAATCTGATATCGGTGATTTCGCAAGACGTGTACAACACAAAATTTCTTCGATCGAAACTCAGATATAAATATTTTATGCAAGCAATGATGAAGCGCGGGCTGTTACCGCCTAGAGGGTCGATTATGTATCTTAAAATGAGAATTACAGAAATGGGCAAATTTATTGACTACTGAACTTCTAAATATTCATTTGCTCACTTTTGTAATTTTAATGAGATAAAGGCTGCTTTCCTTTTAAGAGATACAATCGGTATTAAATATCGTTCTGTCCTTATAATTCAATGAATAACGAAGTTATTAACGATAAACCGATTTGTGTCGATTGTATGTTTCCTAGATAAAAGCAACCTTTATCTCATTTCAAGACAATTTCATACAATTTCACACAATTGATCGCCTGAACGTCGTATTTCGCGAAGTGATATTTTGGCGATTTTAACATATCCTTCAATATTCCTTCGAGTTTGAATCTACGTGTTTGCTAATGCATGCATGTCGCGATATGAAACGATATAATCGTCGTGAATTTCCTCGATGATTATTCAAAGTGCGGAGTAGCAACAGGTGTAGCATCGTCGCGACGCGGACGGTAGCCACGCTTGTCGCGTGAAGTTGACTGCGCAATCAACGAATTTCCGCCATTTCAAATTTGTCCGTTGCACTATTGCGTACTGGAGTCGTTACGGACGCGTCGCGGGTGGTTCGCACGAGCGAGATTTTCGCGTGTTATTCCTCTATTACGATTTAAGAAGGTGCTCTTTGCGATTAGCAGTTCTACGCGATCAAGAGAAGTGTTGTGTGCGTCGTTATGAATATCGTGCGACAGTGATATGTGAACGATATCGGCTATCCCTGCTTCGCGAAACGAAGTTGCGTCGCATGTGCCGATGTGTACAGTGCTAGTGTGTTTGTGTGTGTGTGTGTGTGTGTGTGTGTGTATGTGTGTGCAGATTAACACTAAGAATTTGGAGCAATGATGAAGAGAGAGAGAGAGCGAGAGAGAGAGAGAGAGAAAGAGAGAGAGAGAAGAGGAGGAGGAGGAGGAGGAGGAGGAGGACGAGGAGGTCCGGGATGGCATCAGGTAACGGCGGAACAACCGTGGGTGAGTGTCTTGTAATTGAGAGTTAGATCGTTGTAATTTCGCTGAGTTCGGATTCGAATACCGTAAAAACGCAATAATGATCCTTATTTTCGAAGAAATAAATCGCAATGTGCGATGTAAGGTATCTCAATTCTCACTAGTCTGTAGCGTTAGAAATTGAGCTCAACGAAATTATAATAGCATGAGATCTAGTTACAATTTACAGAGAGCAAAAAGTATTCGTACAAGAAAATATTTTATAAAAAAAGTCTTATTTATAAAAAATAAATATTAATTAGCAATTTTATTACAATGAATATATTCTGGTCTAACATAAAAAGAGCTTCGCAAGTATTTCTGATTTTAAGCTAAATTTTTCAATTGTACGAATGCTTTTTAAGCATTTATGGATCCAAACAATAGAATTTTTAATTTATTTTTTAGATTATACATTTTCTGTAATTAATACATCTTTTTGGTATATATAATTTTAAGAAACGTACAGTCTATTTTATTCTTTGAATAAAAAATTGTTAATTATCCAACAAGAAATGATCGTCAATTAAATGTCGAATCGACATCGAATTGGTGCTGAAATCATTGTGCTGATATCGATTCGACATCAATTGATGACTTATTTTCTTGTTGGATAATATTTACTTTTTAAAAATAAAGTTTTTTAAAAAATATTTTCTTTCACGAATACTTTTTGCACTCACTGTATGTATTTACACGATAACAATTTGTATTATTTTTTTATTTTAAGATACTAAAATATTTGCTAGAATATTTTAGTATCTTATATTTTAATATTTTTAAATAATATTTAATATTTAAATATTTGAAATTGTGGAAGACAGGATTTGCAATTATTTAAATAACATGTACAAACAGTGTTATTTAAACAAGTAAATTAAGCGATTAGGTTTACTTATCCAATTTTATAAAAATTAATATCTAAATAACTTTGAAATTAATATTCTTTTTATTATTTTATTTCAGTAAATACGAATTTAATATATATAGTGTTTATTGTTTGAAATATATTTCTGGGGACTTCTTTTTAATATTTGGATATATTTATTTTACAGATTAAATATTTCAACTCCGCTGTGCTGCTCGTTAGACTTGTGAGTCATAAATTGTTTTAATTTTAAAGTAATGGATTTGTGAAAAAAATTATTGTATATCAGATACATGTGATCATTAAATCATTTTCATGTTTATCATTAATTAAATGAAAATGAAAATTTTTTTAAATAGTAAATATACTATAATATATTAAATAGTAAATATACTATAATAGTAAATATACTATGGTAATAGATTTTATACTATTTATTCTAATTAAGTAGAGATAATTAATATTTGAATGTCTACTTTTATTTCTATAATTATAATTTATCTAAAGATCAAATGTTTATATTGAGAATATGTTTTGAGAATATTACAGAAATAATTATTTCTCACAAATCCATTGCTTTGGAATGAATGGGCTATGCTGCAGACTAATTACTAGATATATAAATATTATTATTAGATATATAAATATTATTAATTATCATGTACATAAATATTAGCAATTATTTATATAGATATTACCAATTACCATATGCATATATTAACATATTTTAATTAACTTAAATATATAAATTACTTTGTGAAAAATATACAGAATGTCATTAAATTGTGGCATCATCAATTGAAGCAAATAGAGTGGACTAAATTGAGTCGAAAAGTCTTCTACCATTGCGATTTTCACAATGACTAATGAGATATTAATTATTAAAAATTGCTAAATATTAGTTTTCAATAATTTTTTATTTAAATATTATCAACTTTATAGAAAAACAGCAAGAGATAAAAATTGTTTATTTTCCTCTTAAAGTTCTGAGAATTTTTTTCAGAATTTTTTAATACCGTATTTTCTCCTGGTGATAAAAATAAGAAAATGCAATACTAAAAAAAAGTTGATAAAAAATTCTGAAAAAAATTCTTAAAATTCTATGAGAAATTAATGATTTTTGTCTCTTGTATTTTTTCTGTGAAGTTGATAGTATTTGAGTAAAAATTATTGAAAACCAATATTCAGCGATTTTTAGTAATTAATATTTCATTAACCATTGCGAAAATCGCAAAATAGTAAAGGACTTTTCGGTTCCGCTCTACCTCAGAATGGGTGATGCTGTAATTTAATGTAATCCTGTATAAGGTAATGCCATGATCGCACTTTGCAATTCATTCATCAAAAAAGATTATTGCTTATATGGTTTTATCTATTTATTTATTACTTGTTAAACATGTCTCTATTGTAACCTGATTATTTTTAAATTATTATATTTGTTGCTTTAAAATATGTTAGTAATTGATTAAGGCAGATAATAATGAATTGGTTATAATATATATTTACAAGACTTCATGATATGTATTTGTTATTTATTGAGTTGATTACGATATTTACTTGTAAGTTTTATTTGAATGTGCGAGAGTATGCATAAAACATTAATGTCATTGTTTAATATGAAAATATTTATAATTATCAGTTGATTTTTCCTTTGTGAAATCTTGTAAATATATATTATAAGCAAGTCATTATTATCTGACTTAATCATTTACTAACATATTTTAGAGCAACAAATTTTATTGTTTAATAAACTATTAATTACAAAAAACAGTATCAATATATATATATATATATAGATTTTTACGAACTGTTTTTGAGAATTAAGAGAATTTTGACGTTCCAGTCTTGCGAAACCACTAGACTTATTTTTATTAGAAATGATGATGCAAAAGGAATGATGACGAGTCTTCCTCTATCAGACAAAGCGAATAATAGCAAGGAGACTCTCATTGTTTTATACAAGTAAGAAGAATATATTATAATGAATCATAAAAGATAAAACAACAGGATTGCCACAGACCTGGAAAATCGGGAAAACCGGGAAAAATCAGGGAAATTGATATTGATCATGGAAAACCGGGAAAAGTCAGGGGAAAATGCAAGAAAGTCTGGAATTTAAAAATTTGCTCATAATTTCCTTAAATTTCTCCTATCTTCCAAATTTTTGTTATGATATTTTAATATTATATCTGACGTTTATAATGAAATACATTCAAAATTTATACACTTTAAACAACTTTAATAAAATAATTAAAATTTATAATTAATTTTATTCAGTATTTTTATTTGATCGCTCTTTTTCATAATTGCATTCTTTTTTTCAATACTAATTTATTTTTTGTTGGCTTGAATTTGCACCTAAAATTTTAGTATGCTACTAAACCTTTTTTGCGTTGTTTTTAATAATATAAGCTAGCTTTCTTATAACTCTTGACTTTAAATGTGTTAAAATTTACATATTTTATATTGGAAAATTTTCCATCTGGAAAATCTGGAAAAATCAGAGAATTTTAAAATTTATTTTCTGTGGCAACTCTGAATAAGAAATATTTAATATTTGGAAATGAAGACATTGAAAAATAAATAAAATACGATATCTCATGATGTTGTATGAAAACGTTGAGTTTCTCATAATTCTTATATTCTCTGTTCTTTACTACGCAGCAAATTGATACAAAAAGGATATGCATAATTAATTGATAAAAACACATAAAGTTTTTCTTAATGACAATATATTTGTTTTCGATTGAATTTATTAATAGAGCGCATTAATATTATTAATATTATTGAGGATAACAGGCAATATATATTACAACCTATTTATATAATTAAGCCTATATATACAATGGGAGCATAGGATATTTAAAAATGATTGTATTCATGATAAGAATACATCTCTTCACCGTAGATTTTCTATTATCATTCTCTTCCTGTGGCAGAACCAGCTTTTTTTTTATAACAAATTCTTTAATCACGTATACATTCTGTTCGTTAAGTACGTGAACAAGACATGTCATACAATTAATAGTGACAGTAATGATGATGATCATAATAATAATAATAATAATAATAATAATAATAATAATAATAATAATAATAATAAAACGTAATATCAATAATAATGAAATAATCATATAATAATAATAATAATAATAATAATAATTTATTTTTCTATTACGTTATATAATAATACTTAACACTAAATCCTCCTAACGTTTTCTTTTTCTAACTTTTTACAAAAAGTTTCGCTTTTGGTTTTTTCCGTATATTCATTAACTTCTACTTACAAATCTAACAAACCGAGTTAACCTCGTTTAAGGTTTGAAAGGGTTTGGGACTAGACAACGACGTTCCTCATAACCCGATCTTAGTTGATTACATTTTGATATTCCTTTAGCTCTCCTCACCCTTTCGTTGAGCGTCACTCTTGTACACGAGTTAGCGCGTCAAGCGTTGCACTAACGAATCGCTGACTAGTTTCTAATCATTACGACTACTCGACTGTGCTAATTAAGGCACTGAATAACTAAGAGTAGACGAATGTACATTTTTTTCTCAGTTTTAAGAACAATCGATTAGATCATGTATTAGAAAATTATCGCTGATAGTAATTAGATAATACAATGTTTAAAACGTACGTGCATGTTTAAAACAGAGGCGCTTTATTAAAATTACTGATCGTTACGAAAGTAAATTTTTTTTTTAAATAGTTATTAGAAGTGTTAGGCTCGCTCTGTATCAATGAAAGTGATTTATCAATAAAATCGATTTACTCTTTGATCCTCTGCAAGTCGCATCGCCATAAAATTAGTTATCGATGTTATTTCATTTAGTACATCTAAGTTGATTAATTAACAACAAGGCCTCAAAAGTAAGACACTTGGTTGTTGCTGATGTGCGATTTAAGGCCACCGCGGTTAGAGTGGATATTTTCGATTCGCTTTGACCATTTTCTTTCTATAAATAAGTTACATTTATGATTCCATCTGGGTTAGTTAATATCTCAACTAGTAATACGTGTAATATTTTATATAGCTTGTAATAAATATTGGTATATATATATATATATATAAACATAATTTATTTTAAATAAACCACTAACATAAGACCATCCCTTTTAAATTTATATAACGTAATACTTTTGTGAGACATAAGATCAGAACAATATGTACTCGGACAAAAAATACATAATCCCAACATTGTATTTTCAATACAATATCGTCTGATGTACTTTAAAAATTTTATTGTGACAATCTTCTCGTGTTAGAATGAACTTGTTTGT
>NW_017259198.1:1088510-1091027 GCF_001594045.1 Atta colombica
TCAATAGAAAATTCTTATTCATCAAGGAATTCTAAATTTCGTCACTCGCTTTTCTAAGCATTATTCTAACAGTTCCATTACAGACAAATGCGATCCTTTTTTTTCATTGGAAAAAAAACGCATGAAAATATAACTTAACAACTTATAATACTAAAAATTTTGTTTATTATTAAGTTTTTAAGATCTACTTAAAATTTAACTAAAATTTAAAACCGTCCTCTCCGAAATACCTATCTGAACCATGTAACTTTGGTTCTAAAATTATTACAAAGTTCTCGCATCTTCGATATTTTTAGCGCATTCAATTAACTATGCTCAAGATATATTGTGTGTCAGAGAACATGATTGCTGTGAAGAGAAGTTTCTCGAATAACATCGTTATAAAATTTAACGAAAGTCATTGCGCGAACGAACGCATTTCGATTTAGGAACCATCGACGAAAATGCATAAGAACAAAGAATTATAATACAGAGGAAAAATGTGTCGAATTTAACATTAAACTATATATTGCAAACGGTCCACTCAAACTTTTGAATTAATTTAATACAAGATGAATATATTAAAAGATGACACAAATATTAAGGGAATAAATATAAAAAAAAGTAATATTGATAGTTTGTAAATAACTGTGGAAGCATTTTTTCAGAAAATTAACATTTACAATATGTTAAATTAACACGTATTTCATTCATTTGTCTTAAAATTTATATTTTAAAACACATTATTTTTATGTTACTTATTTATTTACTCATAAATCATCATAAATGTATGTATTTTGACATTAAGAGACTTTGAATATCAATTTCACACAAAATTTTTAAATAATATAATCATATTAAATTAACATTCGAATATTAAAAAATTCAACACAAATTGTTAATACAGAATGTGAGTGGACCGTTTCCAACACAAATACACAATTTTTTTTACTGTATATTTGATAAATATAAATATTAAGTTATGTTTCAAAAATCATAATGTGTTACATTTCGTCCTGTTGTAATATTTTGAATACAAATCTATAATATCAGAATAACGTTATGTTCGAAAGTCAATAAGATCGTTCGCGCACATATGAATATGGAAACAAAATAGTAAGTCTCTCTTTCGGCTCTCAAGTTCTGAATCACTTGCACGTCGAGGATCGCTTTCCCAAACGAGCAAACATCAGCTCATTATAAATAATTATAATCGTAAATCTAAAAATTGTTGCGTCTTTTCTAAAATTCCGCGATATGTTGGTCGAGCGCACCAGTATCTATGGGAGAAGGGAGAGGAAGATTAGATCGGGGAGGCGAAAAGGGAAGAATATAGTTATCGTTAGCGAGAGAAGTTGTGGGTCGCCAATTCTGACGGCTTTGTCAAAGCTCATCCTCTTCGCCTCTTACGGTTCTCGCGGGTGGTATTTCGATACATTCGCGAGACGTGATCAGGAACATACAGAAATCTTGAAAAATAACTAATATCGAGGAAGATGATGAGCTAATCCCCGAAGACAATCGAGGATCGAATGTTTCGTGCAGCTCTGCTGCCCGTTTCTCGTACGTAAAAGGCTTAGCTGCAACTGTCTCGAGCGGTCTAATGTTAAAGCTTTATTGCAATCTGGCCTCCTGAGGTGTTGTCTGATACGGCAAACCCGGGAAAGCTGCTCCAGCTGCCGTTGCCGCCGCTGCTGCCGCTGCTGGCAGTCCTGCAGCACCTGGCAAAGTCGCATACGTATACGGTGCCACATAACCCGCTGCGGCTGCGTTAGCTGCAAAAAGACAATTTTCCATGAATATTACGTACATTGAAAGAAAAATGCATTAAATTTCAATAAATATTTGCTTAAATAATATCAGTTGAATATTTACTAAACATAATCACATATTTGTTTGGTACAAGAGAGTCATTAATATTTAACTATTATTAATGTTTATTATATATTTAGCAGATATTTTCGTGAATAAATTAGTATACTAATATAATAACTTAGTACTGTATTCAATTAATTATTTATTAAAATTTAGTACATTTTTCTCTCAATATTCAGCATAATATTTAATCTTGTAACTATTTCATTGGAACTTTTATCATAAAATTTTCATTTATAAATTCGTCTAAAGTTTTACATAAGAGATAACACAATCTAACGTACATGTACAAAAATATCGTTCCTCTTGACATAACAGGAAAAGCATTTGCAAGCGATTTGTGCGCGTTGTAAATTTTATTTTGTGCCTTAGTTTTTTCCTTATAGTGCTATTCGCTTGTATATAATACGTAAAGCGGATAGTGCTTTCTCTCGTTGACCACCATCATTTACCGCGAGAACACCGCCACCATCACCACAGACAGCGCAGACTGACAATATATTATGCATCAATTTTATAGTTCATGAAGCACATGCACAATATTTTTAGCTTGTTCATTGTTCACCCATTTTTGAGCATCAAACAATGAAGAGATTTCGTGCACGAACGTATAATGTTAACATAAAAAATATATATAGTTATTTAATCTATACTATATATATA
>NW_017259198.1:1091127-1093000 GCF_001594045.1 Atta colombica
ATGTCATTTCATAGCTTGAGAATTTATAAATTTACTTTCCAACTAATATTGACATAAAGATTGCAAAATATTCAATATTCGAATTCGAAATAAAGCGAAATGTACATCACACAAAAGACGTGGCAGGATTCCCACGAAGGATCCGTCCGGAAATGCTCAAGGCTTTTGGAAAACGCAAGGCGTGTGTATAGAATAAGCAATACTTCATTGCATTCGCTTCGTGACGACATACATCTCCGACATTGAATTATTATTCCCCTAACCATGCATAATTTGGTGCGTAGCAAAAGCTGCACACATCAGGTTACGCGTTTCCCCAATTCAATTCCCTTCACATTATCCCATGTATCCCCCAACCCTCTGTGAAAACGAAAACCAGATCCTGTGAGAACTCCGCTTGCGAGTAAGCACTACGAACAGTCCCGAGAAAAGTGCGTCGCAACCCTCCTATCTTCCCTCCCTATCTTTAAGATCTTCTACCGTAATCACGCAGCACGGACGGCAGAAATTGCGGTAGGAGAGCTTTCTCCAACCGTTGCTGATGCGCCAACGTCGCACCGGGTCCGTTTTGTTGTTGCTGCTGGTGGTGTTGGTGGTGGTGTATCGGATAGTTGCTACCCTTGCTCTGGACACTATTCAAACACGTACCAGCCGCGGCCGCGGTGGTGTACGGATATGCCTCGGCGAAGTTGTACGAAGTGCCCGGATAAGTCGCAGCGGCTGCTGCCGCGTTCTGATACTCGTAGAACTGCGATGCCGCGGCGACGGCGGCTGCGTGGCTCAACTGTGTCGTTGGAAGCGGTACCAGACCACCTGGCGCCGCAGCAGCCAGGTAGGGTGATTGGTACACGTAGCCCGGTGGTACCCTGTAAAACGAAAATGACCGTTAGTTACGAATGTTGATGCGGTCAGCGGTGTCAGACGCAACGACACTCGAAGATCTAAGGTGGCGGATGTTTGTGAATTAAGTGCAACGCCCACTGATGGCGAGATTCTCATTTTAAAGAAAGAACAAACTGAAAAGGAAGCAAAACTAGCTAATTTCTATAAGATTGAATTCACACCATTTTGTGCGAAATATTATACGAATGTTTACATTTTACAATTTATTCTATAATGATGGGATGATCTATTTTGTATGTCAAGCATAAGAATTATTATCTATAAATATAAATATTTTATTTTTTGTTACGGAATTGGTACCGTGGAAAAATAAAATGCCATCTAGTCTGTGAAACAATAATTCACAAACAAGTAACTATTTTGAAGTGGTCGAAAGTCATCTACCGATACTTTGAACTTTCGAAAAAGATGCAATGAATAAATCTGATAACTTTCGATCACTTCAATTATATACTTCTCTCATTTTATGAGATATAATGGAGTTAGGAAGGAAAGATAACGTATAGCAAATGTTATTCGTGTCATGATTAGGTGTAGGTAGATAAATTTTTCGTGTAACGTGTTTTAACAATTCGCGATGTTCATTATTGTCGATCGAATTGTATCGAATTATCAATCGAAGTAAATATTTGAAAATTCTTTTTTACTTCTTGATTATTTTAAAATTATAGTTAAAAATGATCATTAAATATCCGGAGACTCAATGTGATAATGACAAATTCCGTGTGTATGCATGTATATTTCTATACCATTAATTCGTCAGCACGAAGAGCATGCGCGGCGACAAACTTTCTTTATTGCATTTCGCGCTGCAAGAAGATTCTCGGCTCGACGGTCTTTCGCTCTCGAACAACTCTCTACCAACACCAAAAGCACGCAACACCAAAGTCACCAAACGGCAGAGTGAGCGAGGGACCGAGTTCTCTTCAACCGATCTTCGCGCATATGTAAAATATATATATATATATAT
>NW_017259198.1:1093100-1101303 GCF_001594045.1 Atta colombica
ATGTATGTGAGCGAGAATATTAAGTGTACAGAATGTTGTATTTCATATATTCTAAGATAGCATATCTTTGAAAACTTAATTACATCTTTTTTTTTCGTTTTCTGTGTACTTCAAGATATGCGATCTTAAACCTATGATAAAATGTTCTGTATAAAAATATTGGAAGAGTCGCGTGTTTTCTCTTTAAATTCCTGCTAAATCGAATCGAATTTTTCAAATTTAATAAAATAATCAACAACTTTCTAATTTTCATTAAATATTTTAGTAATTAAATCAAGAAATTAAAATTTTATTAAAGCGAATTTCATTTATAATTGATTGAGAAATCAGATTTTGTTTCCACACTCTTAAAATATATAACTTATTAAGATTCATTAATTTTTTGTAATATAAAATCTTATTCGATTTTTCATTAAATTAAGAAAAAAATTAACTCCATATTTATTAGTATAGTTTATTCACAAGAAATTAAGAGAAACTCGTGTCTTCTAATATACTGTATGTGTGTACATATGTGCATGTCCAATACATTCTGATGATGTGTCATGTACGATATTACATAGAAAGGCAATCAATTTTAAAAAATTATCTTTATATCGTTTCCAAGATTTTCATTTTTCTCGACAAAATATATCTAAATACAATTGAAATACTAATATCTTAAAAATTTTTATGTATATAATGCAAAGTATCACTCCGATAAATTTTATCACAGAAAATATATGTCTATATTTTACTTTCAAAAAATCTTTTTACGTATCTTTGTAAAAAAACAAAAGAAAGAAATCGACTAGCATCAGGATGCACAGTATAGATAGATGTAAGTATGTGCGTGCGTGCTTACGTTCGATGGATATTTCGTTGGAAAAGGAAAGGAAAATGGGAAAGCCGAAGGAAGCAAATTGATGTGAAAATGGTAACGTTGCTCTCAATGTGGTATCAATAATAAGGCGGAAAACGTACGCAACAATCCAAGAAAAAAAATCTTTCACGTGTTGGCAAAACAACAGCAAACCAACGACAAACGTGTATGTAGGTGACTGCACGAAATATAAATACTTCTCGGCACACGGCACACGATTATCTAACACCAACGTTAGTACCTAAATTCACAGATCTAAGGAAACGTCTCGAGTTTACTACTCTCCGATTTTTATCTTCTTTGAATATACTTATAGAGTAATTCAAAATAAGATACACATATATTTTTATAAATACTTAATATTGTCTTTGTACAAATTTAGGGGATGAATTCGATTTTCTTATTCATTATCACTTGAATTATAGAATTATAGAATCGTAGGAAAATAAAAAAATTTACTTTGCTACTTGTAATATTTAATTAAAAAATAATAAAAATACTATTTTATATTATACTGTATGCTAACGTTAAAAATTACAAAGTTTGAAATTTTATTTAAATAAAAAATCAATAATATCACACGTCGCGAAAAATGTTTTCAAGACAAGAGAGCATGTGCGTTTACACGCTATATTATCCACTAAACTTGCTCGTTACGTTTCGCACGTCATTACATGACGAGTACAAGTGTTGTTGACTGCATGCATTCATGCTTGTGCATCGCATTCGTTATGTATTGGTATAATATCTTTATTGGTCATATTCGATTTTGAACGTGCCAAGAAATTAGATCACTTTCAGATCATCCCCTAAATCTGCGACAAATATTTGGAAAAATATAAAACGTCACTTAATTTAGACTACTCCAGAGTATATCCAAAAAATTGAAAAAAATCGACGTTAGACGGCTCAAAACGTATCCTTGTAAGAAAGAAAAAAACGTAGTACATCTCACGGCAGTGCCTCTGTCTCCCTTACACTTTGTCTTTTACTCTTTGTTTTTCTTTACGCTCCTCAAATAATAACACGCGGAAGATTCTGACTGGCGAGCATTCTTCGATCACCCGCGAAATTTGTTCACCGATTCGCAATTTGTTTCTTATCGATCGATGTCTATTCTGCGAATACATAAAAATATATGAAATAGGTAAAATTTATTGTCCAAATTCATGTACAGAGTTTAAAAATTGACAACTTTACAATTTATCACATATCATTTAGATATATTAATGAATAATAATCAATAATTTCTATTAATGCATAAAATTCTAAAATTCTATAAGTTTGATTTAATCAATTTGATCAATTTGATCAATTTACAAATATTAGTACAAAATTGAATATTTAATTTACGGGAATATATTAAAGCGAAGATATATTAAAAAGATAAGCGAATGTATGATTGAAAAATTAACACGTGTTGACTTTCGAAAATGTGAATAGATAGATCAACATAAGTTTCGATATTCTATTTTGAAATTAAACTTGAGATTACACAGATTTTATCTCATATAGTATGTTTGTGTTATCGGTATTGAGTAAACTTAATTTACGACACGCGATCTCAATAAACTGTATTTATAAACGCATGTCATATATATAGTCAATTATTATTAATTAAGGACTAAATATATATTCGGTAATCGATTAAACGGTAAAGAGCGATAAAGTAGAATTTCGAGACACTAAAGGAGCCCGGCCTCTTTCCCGGAGACAGCCCTGAACTTTTTAGCGGATCGATAATAGCCAGTGTCCAGTCTGCGAAGGAAATCAATATGTCGTCCTGTGGCTCCTCCGCAACGTCGGATTGGTGCCTGGTGACCATTATCACACAATCGCAAACAATCGAGAGCGCTTCGACACGCGTGTCGTATGATGTTTAATTCGAACGAACATGTCAAGTCGCGTGCTGCAACGGGGGAAGAGAAAGAATCACAATAGTCATAAAATCGACGACCTTGAATTGGAGTTGTCATCCAGGATGGATGACCACGCGGTCGATGAACATTACATGACGCGAGGAGAGCGAAATTATAATAAAGATAAAAAGTAAAAAAAAGAGAGATATGTCGTTGCTATAACACTATAATGTCGCATTGCGGACGAACGACACTTTTATCTGCACCATTTGAAGAGGATTCGAATGAGCGAAGAGCGAACGAGAATTCGATTCTTAATGACGATTTGCATAACAATTTACAAGGCAAATTGTGTTATCCGGGGAATATTGGAGCGTGTAAAAAATATGTAACGAAGATAACTTCTAAATAAATGTTCTTAGGTAGGAAAAACCGCTTTGCTGTCATACTCTAAGAGATTAATTATGACTTTTTCACGATATAAATAATTTTTCGCATAAGATTTAAAAGAAACTCGAGCAAATTGTAAGCGTTTACGAAAGAATGATAAAATCGGCGTCCTTGGCGCAGCGAAGCGCAGCAAACTCGAGAAGTATATAGGAATGGAACATTAATGCACTGATGTAATACACTTTTTTTATCTCAGTTTCGGTTTTAAAATATTGACTTAGTCCAAAGTATTTCACAAATTATTCGCGACGTCAAAGCGTCTCGACGTTGTTCTTAACTGAGAAGAGATTCGCAAGAGAGCCGAAAAATAAAGATAACAGACACATACTAGATAAATAAAACTTGACACTTTGCGCGGCAATCGATCTAACTGTATAAACAAACATACAGAAATTAATAAGGGTATTGCCAATTTTATTGACATCGAAGACTGTCAGCCATCTGCTAGACTTTTCACTGTTTACACAAACACATACACAAACAATACTAAAGATTAATTGATGAATGATTGTTGTATAAAAATATCTTCCGTATTCTTTCTAGATTTCTCGTTCATTTTAGATTGTTCATTAATTTATTTTTAATTCCTGTTAATTTAGAAGGAAAAATAGAGAACAAAATCCAGTTAACAAAGCTGAAAGAAATCTACTTAAAGAAAAATAAAATTATCTAAATATAGATATTATTTTCTCAAAATAACAAAATCTCATCGCATTTTAGTAGAAGGTATTTTAAGACAATTACGACATCAATAGAATTGGATATCTTTGAACGTTTAGGAAAAATATGAAACCACACGTGTTATCCTCTATGAGTAAGAAAATCTTTGTTTGGTCCAGAATTGCATCAACATTTGATATTTTGCATGGTCTGAAAATAAAGCCGCGACACAAAGAACAGGCAGTGCGCGAATAACGTTCCCTCCTTCGTATAGTTTCGCTTTTCCATCGCTTTTTTGCGTTTACATTTTCCATTGTATTTATCTGTTGGTCGCATCTCGCCGAGGTACGTGCATTATGGATAGCTCGCGTGTCCTCAACCCCTCTTTTCCTATTCTATGTGTTCCATTCTCCTGTTCTCTTCGTTCCACGTGTTTCCAGACCGGCGCGTCCAGATGGCAATTTCCAATCTCAATTACCTCCCTCAATTATCCCGTCACTGTTTCCCTTGCACTGAATGACAAGCATGAGGAAATCTCATCAAATGCAGAATCATCAAAAAGTCATATCACGAAAGACATATTAAAATAAAAGTCATGGCTGTGGACTTATCTTTTTTTTGTTACTACTTTTTATTGCTTTTCATATTTCCATAATACGTAAGAAAGATCGGAATGTATGACTAAACAGTTATTAGGTTATTCAGTAATGTTGATAGTAAAAATATTTTTAAATATCAAGTATCAAGGGAACATTTATGAATTATTGATATGCCGTCTACATGGACGAGAAAATATCTTTGTACATCGCACATTCTCGCGGGAATCGATATAATTGATAGGAACATATTGAATGTTTCGATCCTGTGAAAAATTATAAATGCTGCGGGAAAAGATACGTTTTATAGCGAATATCTGAAAATATCTTTCACGATTACGATATTCTTAATATAAATATGTTTAATTTATATTAAGTTTAATTTATATCATAATATTTACTTAAGCAGATATAATGATAAAATATAAAGTTTTATCTAAGGTATAAAATTAAATTTGATGACATTAATCATTTTTTAAATCTGATTTTTTTTATCTATATCAAGATTTATTATAGTTTGAAGAGATACATGTGGGTTACAAGCTTTTCCTTAAACGTATCTACGCATTTAATCCCTTAAACGTATCTACGCAATTTAAAATTTCACAGTGCGACATCGTACGAACTATTATTGCTCCGACGAATTTTATCGGAAGCCATATTCGTATAGGCCTAGTAATAAAAGATAGACTAATTGATCGCGAGAAACGCGCCGATCGATTTCAACGATAAGAAAAACAACGGAGGCGTAGCGAGCACGCTAATTGCATTCACATCATCGATTTATTTTATACATGATGACGTGGATAGTCGCAAACGTTACAGATCAAGTTAGAAAAAAATACCGATGGTTTTTCAACGCTTAACTTCCAATAATTACTTACGAATAATTTATATCCATAGCTAAAAGCTTCTTCCAAATCGAATCTCACGATCGTGAAAGAAAAATATTGTTTAACCTTTACAAGACAGAGAAAAAAACCACGATAGTGAAACAATGTCATGTTTTGAGGCAAAGAATGCAATGAAATAATAAATTATAACAAATCTTACTCGAGCAGTAAAGTTTTAAAAGTAGCTTTCGTTCTTTAAAGGTTAACACCACCGACGATATCCTACCAGAACTGTTGAAAATGCCAATTTTCTAGTTAGTTTCCTATCCTTGTTTTAATGAAGATTTATTTTAATATTACCAGTATTATTAGAATTATGTGTATATACATTCATGTATTTTCAATATTCTGCAAACTGTATATTTAATAAAGAATAGAAAAAAAAAAATGATATGCTTAGTGGAGCCAAAATGGCTGCGTTATCGACGTTTTTAGGTAGTTAATGTTTGAAACAAATTAATTTTTTTTCCTGAAGAAAACTTAATTCAAAATCTAATGCTTAAAGCATTTAATATTGTAGAATACAAATTCCTCAAATCGAATATAATAGAGACTTTCATTTCACTAAGAAATTTTTTTAATTCGAGAATGATTTTTAGAAGAATTTATTCATGCAGTGAAAAGGTGAAACAATATTCATTAAACGTTTCGTCGGCCCTTACTTTCTGTCCTTGAAACCTTCGTGTGGAAACAGGGCGGTCGGTTGGTTTTAATGGACACATAATTTCTATAATAAAAAAACCACGATACAATGTACGACTTTTTACACGATCGATGTAACATACGAACAGACAAAAAAACGTAAATGTATAAGCCACATTATGGCGATTCCCGCGAGAATGGATGCGCACGCTTGTTGCCTCACAGTAATTTAAAAAAAATAGCGTCAGGATCAATAAAGGCGATTCCGAGAAAAATTTTATTAGTTAAACAGTACAAATGTACAAAAAAAATACGATCGAGTAAGATGTGCGAAGCAACAAGATTTTTCACTTGGATAATAGAATATAACATCAAAACAGAAATAACATTTTCAAATCTTAACTGTGTAGAACAGAAAATAACTCGCCGTATCTATATTTAGAACCAATATCAATTTTTCAATATCACTACCTTCAAACGTTGTACAGTTAGAAAGGAAATGCAGCTTTTCCAGCTAGTCCTGGAATTTCCGCATCTCTTTGTAAAACTAAGCAGAAACCCTAAGCAGAAAGGGCAGCGAGGTGAGGGGCAAAATCGTTTCGTAGTCAAGAAGAGACCCTATATCGTCCCTTCGTGACGAATCTAAGTGACCTCCCTCGATTTCCGACGCAAAGTGGCAGCGTACCGCGATTAGAATCTCCCGACTTTTCTCTATATTACCACGCAACTTAATGATACAGTATACGAGGGGGTGAATCGTAGCGACAGGGGTTGTTCAATCAACCCCATTAATTTGTGCTACGACCCTCATAGGCGATTGTTAACGGTGAGGACGATGAAGCGGAAGCGCCCGTTAGCGAAGCGGAAATCACCAAAAACACCTTGCATGATACGTTGCGACACGAAGGATCCATAATACATAATCTACTAACCGACATTTCTTTTTTTTTCTTTCTACATCCATGAGAATGTATTAATCGATAGACTATTGAGGTTCAATTTGTGTTATCAAAGATTCTAAATATATATATATTTCTTTTAAAAACGACGTGAAACGTATAGAACAAACACAGAAGTCTTATTTTATAAATAATTTCTGGAGTTGGCAATTTTATGACACGAAAAGAGCATTGCTGAAATATCTAAAAATTTAAATAGATTCAGATCTGAAAAAAGGAGTTAAAAAAAGACCGATTTCTGTCCCTTCCAAAAAAGTGTAAATAAAAGGAATAATATTATTTATAGATTTTGATTTGGACGCGATAAATTTATTAAAATTATTAAAAAAATTCGCGACATTTGGAGTACACTTCAAAAATTGAGTACGAACGTAGTGTATTTATTCAAATTTCAATATTCTTGCTTAATTTTCGAGGTGTTTCCCAAACACCATGAATTTTTTAACAACTTTATTATATCCAAGAAATCAAGATTTATAAAAAACATTATTACTCTTAGGTTTTTGGATAGAAATTGGCCTCCTTTTAACATTCTTCCTTCGTTGGCTCATCAAAATAATTATGTAGGAAATTCATGATGAGCAGTGTTACAAAAGTTCTGACATTCCAGCAATGTTGCAACATGTTTCGACACTAGCAACTAGCTTGAGATTGTTCTATGTAATTATTTTAAATAGTCCAACAAAATTTATTTTCAGATCTGTAGCTAGCTAAATTTTTAGATGCTTCAGGAAAATCATTCTGTTCGTATTCAGATGAACCTTATCTTTTTTTTAATCAAATATTTTTGAAGACATTGAACCCTACACGAACGCGAAATTAATTTCGTTAGTTACCAGAGAAATATTAAGATAATTGCAGAGGAATACAGTTGGCCAGAGTGAACAGCTGAACAAAGAAAATGACGCTTAAGTCACGTTTTGTAGATTTTCGAATTAACGATACCTCCATTTCGCTCTCGAGCAACGTGTACATAGGACAAAGTACATCAGATCGTAATCTCTCTCGTTATCTCCTTCCTTCGTATATACATATATTCTCGCGCGATTAAGTGTGTTACGGAATACGACGTGGTCGGTTTTACACGCGTGCGGATGCATCAACGGCACGTGGTGATCCGCGATCGTCCGCGGTTGTGCGTATGTGTTTCCGCATGCGAGTGCACATAGCTTGCGCGCGCGCGCGCGCGCGCGCGCGCGTGTGTGTGTGTGTGTGTGTGTGTAACGTGCTGTCGCATATTCGTAAAGCCACCTGCGCACAGTGTACGCGCATGTGGGCACAA
>NW_017259198.1:1101403-1138861 GCF_001594045.1 Atta colombica
GGATGATCTGCCAATCCTTGGAAAGCAGACCGGACCAATGGTGACTGCGAAAGGGTGGTGCCACGACGACTTAATTGTTCTCGGTAACGCGTCGGTAGATCCGCCAAAAATACGATTCGGTATACGTACGAATTAAGAAATGAGATACACATGCTCGCAAAGAAGGAAGATTCTTTATTCTACTTGATGAAACACAGGAAATCGTTCGATTTAGAATTACACGCACGACTGATAAAGTAGTACGCGATAATTGTAAGGTTTATGTTACTGCTAATATTATAAACCAATTATTAATTTTTTTCAAAATAGAAAAGTGCACGTTAAATATGCGAATTAAATAGCCAAATGAATCGGACAGATTCTTCGAAGTTAAACTGCGTGCGAAGTTAAATTCGATGAAAATATACTATGTATTTTTATTGTGTTATTCGTACATAGCGAGATAGAGACGACAAATATCAGACATCAGTGGACGAAGAAAATTTATTTCTTAACCGCGTCATTCGAAAATATAATTTATATCTATTTCGAAGTGACAGCTCTAAAATTTCGAGAGATGATCCGGAATCGCGCCATTCTAAAATTCGAGATGCAAGTTTAAATGCGGCCTCAATGTATTTATGTAAATGCGATACAGAACGTTCGTTGCTGTCTTGTAGTGCGATGTTACGGTTTGCGTCAGAAGAGCGACGACGACAGGTGGATAGGAGCCGGTAATGAAAATAGAAATGGACCTTTAACACCCTGTACCGTTTCATCTTTCCGAAAGAAATGAACGTAGATCTTATTCCCGCCAACGACGCGTGAGACGGAAATGAAATACCGAAGTGGTACTGCGACGTTAGAATTGACTGTTTCAAAGAACGTGAGTCAATGCTTTTACGAATGAGTCAGAAAAAGTACACTTTTTCCTAAGACAGCATTGTATATCATAAAAGTTATGTGGCTAGCAACACGGTGACATGTGAAGCATTTCATTTTTTTGCTTTGATGTATAGATATCGTTGAATGTATGTAGGTCAAATTAGAGAGAAGTAGCATAACAGTCGATAAATGCAACCGTATATCTCAAATAGCGTTTTTTTTTTTTCAAGAGATAATTATTAATCAATTTTAAAAAGAAAGTTTTGACCAAAATTTAAAATTATTCGATATTTTCGCGAAAAAGAAAAATCGAAGTAGGAAGCATTTTATCTCAGCCAAAGAGTTGAGTCACCTCTCTTAATTCAGACTTGATTTTCGGTTTATGTGTAACGAATGGATAGCAGCGCGAGCGGAAGTGAATGTGCGGGAGCATAAATAAGCGTAGATTTTTTAATCCAGCTCGACGCTATATCGTCTTCGTAAGGATGTCTTAAATCGCGTTAGAATCCTCTCGATAGGGTCTTCGAGCGATGGCAGCTTACAGTTAAAGAGAAGCTGACATGAGGGACAGGTGGTGCTAAATAAAGACTGGACCGTCGCCAGCACGGCTGCAAGATGGCCGGTTGAGACGTTTGGCGTCGTCGCTCTTCGTCGTCGTTGTCGTCGTCGTCGTCGGCGTCGGCGTTCGCTTACGACACAAATTTACCAGCACCGTTGGATGGAACCGTCTCTGACGTCTACCACGTCCGGACTGGTGTTGAATTTCACGTTTCCACCTACATTTCGCTAATTTGAGGACGCGCGACGCGAAGCGAACCATGCAGCTACGCCTATGCGTGACGCCAACAACGACGTTTTTGCCAATAACGCGTGTCGACGTGCTAAATGCGAATTTTCGGGCGATACAGTTCGCAAATGTTCTCCCGTGACGAAAAATTTCGCCATTGTTAGCGAACCACAGAGTTGCGTTGCATTGTATTTATTATTGCACGCAAACGTGACGTCAATAAGATTTCGTCAATAAAGATAATTTCATAATGATAAAGAGCTATTTTAAATCCGTCTAACGTCTAAAAATATAATTTTTATTTTATGTAATATATTATATATTATCGCATTTATGCAATTTTAATTCTTTTACGTTATAAATGCGATGCTTTTAAATGAAATGAGACTAATTGACTTTGTTAGAGAATTTAATAATTCGAATCTGTAATTTCTACTACGTGAGAGTCAATTGGCCTTTGCATGGGACTTCACTGAATCGTACAAAAAATGAACCCCCTTCGAATCTCTGACGCTTCTATATATTCACGTTTCTTTCATGTGATTGCGTTTGCACGTTTCTTCGCGAGATGAGGAAAGTCAAGACCCGTCCGCGATCTTTCATTAAGAGGTGATAAAAAAAGGGAGTTTCAGATTACTCCGTGAAAAAAATTATCGCGAAAGTAACAATAAGGAGTCAAATTACAAGCATTTTTGCTTTCCAAATATTCACTTTTTCTTGTAATTGCGAAAATAAAAAATTGATAATTTTAGGGAGTTATTGTTGTCATAGTGACGTTCTTATCATTGATATAAACGATAAATATCCGATAATTAACACGGAATAAAAAAAAAATATTTTCGGCGCCATATTCTATTTCGCTCATTCGACATAAAGCTATAAATATATTTATATATAACCGTGTTATTTGAAAGTCCAAAAACCACCCACGTACAACACCAAAAAATACAACACCAATAGCGACACCAAGTGTAGTGTAAGCCTTCACCACACACACAAGGTTATTAATATTATAGTGGTTAGCGAATCCTATACAGTTTCGATGGGCATCCATATATTTCGTGAAAGACACTTTGAACCACCTTATCGCATTCCAAGGAGGAATATATCTATCTCGCGTCGTCTCTATCCCGAGCTTTAAATTGATGTGTTAGCTTAACAAAAATAATTTCGCTGAATCGATCTTCTCGTCTATTTCGAGTATGTGCAAATTTTTCGATCATACATCGCGACATAATATTGCCCAATTTAATTTTTGTTCTTTTATATCACAAGTAGAATTAATGAAGGGACAGCGAGTTGTTAATTTCTTTGAGAGATTATATCAATTGTTATTACAATCGAGTATATTTTTTACGTTCTCCACATTTCAATGAATTTTTCGTGCGGCATTGAAGAATCTGCCGGGCCAAACGAGGTGAACCGCGATAGGATCGATCGTTGCGCGATCAAAAATTAAAACGCCGTTCGTGTTTCGGTGCCGGTCGATTTCCGGCGGAGAGCCCAGAAGAAGAGAATCTCATAGAATCTTCGTAAAATCGCGGCTGCATTTCTCTTTATTCAACCGAATTCTAACGTCTCTTCATCCTTCGGCTCTCGGTTTGCACTCGGTTTTCATTTATCCATTTCTCGTTCTCGCGTTCTTCACGAAAAGCGTTTTAAGCGAGCGAACGAGGCACGAGAAGTCTGCATGGTCTATGTACGCCGAAAGACTAAATATTTATAAGCAATGGCTGGACGGTTCGTTGGCGGATCAGATACGCTTCTTCCTTGGCTTGCGTTAATTTAACGAAGAAACCTTCTATTTTATAATTTATACGGCTCTTTATGCCATTCACATTCATATTTTATGTCATGGTTCTTTAATTCTAAAAAGGAAACAATGCAGCCGGATTGATGAAATACGTTTATAGGAATCAAGTTTAGCTACAAAGATTCGTTAAAGTGTTTTATAATACCTCGTTCGTTTCGACTAAAAAACAAATGACTCAACGCGAAAGGAAACATTGCGAAAATTCGCATCTAAAATTGGAAGATGCTTTACCCTCGCTTCATTTAATATTCCCGCCACCATAGGCAAACCAAGAGAATAATCATATTGTATAATAAACGGAATATAATAATATACACATGAGCATAAAAATAAAAAAACGAATTGTTAAAAAACATTATTACGAAAATAAAAGTACTAAAGTGAAGAAAAAAAATTATATTTAAAAGATTGCACAAGAAAAGAACCGCTTATCGATAAGAATAAACGAATAATAACGTTCTCGTTAATTTCTAATTGCGAACTTATTAATTTCAATGATAAAAAAACATTAATTCACCGAGAAAGTTACGCCGAAAGTTAGATTTTATTATTTTTATTTTTACTAATCAATGTACTGTTCAATATAAATTGAACATAATATCGTTGTTTTTTTTATTTTTAAATTTATTTTTTCTAATGCACCAACGAATAAAAGAGAAAAATTTATTACAGAAAATTTCTATAGCAATTTCTCTCGATGTCTCAAAACTTTTAAAGACTTTAAAATGATTTCTTGAATTATTTTAGACCCCCGATATATTCTGAGAATATTTTTTAGGCTGATAGTAGCGTTATCCCTTGTATTTTTTTTCTGTTTACAATGATGATAAAATTCGCCCATCAGTCTAAATAACAGACTAGAACATTTCGATTTTATTTTAAACGAGCAGTAATGTCGAATCGAAGAGGTACTGCGATTATTATTGCTACGATTATCATTATTAATATTATGCTTATTAAGAAAAAGAGTGTAAAGAGTGTAAAGATATAATATTAAAAAAAACTAACACCAAAAATAACAAACAATCGCAAATCTCTCAGCAACCGCAATCATTATCATCACTTCACGTCAATTTCACTAAGAAAGAAACAAGAAAAAAAAACACAATCAAAAAAGTACGTTAGGAGAAGAAGAACAGGCCGATCCCCGGAAGATCTTCACTATGTACTTCATGGAAAGAAATTCGTAGGTACTCATACGTGTAGATTTTTGATACGTGTGCGTGTGCCGCTCTCTCTCATTCCCTTTTTCTCTCTTTCTCTCTCTCTCTCTCTCTTTCTCTCTTTTTCTCTCTCTTTCACCGATCGCTAATACGTTTGCCCTTTTTTCTCTTTCTCTTTCTTTGTCTTTGTCTCTCTTTCGCGTTAATATGGGGTCCTTAGAATGGCCCTTGGCCGTCTCAAGGATCTCGGAAAGAGAACTCTCTGCCCGTCTCCTTACGCGCGCGCGTCAGGATGCTGAAACGTCATATATATGGTGTCTTTAAAAAAAAAGCTCGTAAAATTAGTCGACCATGCGATTCCGTTAAGCGAGTGCCTTCTTGGCTCTTAAACGTTGCATTACCGACTATTAATTGCCGTCCCATCTCCGATATTCCCGAGAAATTCTTGCGTAAAATTAAATAATTCGTGTGCTCGCTGCAAGAATGGATTTCAAAAACTATTCCCATCTTAAAAACATAAAACAATGCTCCGTTTTATTTTTCATTTACGAGATAGCGATTAGCAAATTTAAATAATGGCTGCGAAAATGATCAATTGTTTGTAATTTGGCTTGTCTATTTGATAACTGAACGAGCGCTCGGGAAAGCGAAAAATTACGCGCGAAAATGAATTTCATTGACTTGCAGCGAATAAATTTGATAGCCATCGACTATGAACAATCACGAGGATTTTTCCTGGCTTAGGCTATTTTGATCTAGCTACAGTTATACGACATATATGTTCTTAATATTCCTCGACAAAGCACATAAATGTAAACTCACCCGTATTGTCCGGGAAGTACTGCTGGGTAGCCAGCCCGGATGCCTGCAGTGAACGGGAATGCTAGAATCACAAGCATATATGGTGAATCTCAGTTATTATTAATTTTAGACTTCTTTATTAATGTACTTGAAATACTTAATATTTTTAAATATTCTCTTGTATATCACAAATCAAATATTTAACAATTCCTTTTTTGTATCTTGTTTGAAACGCGAAATTTTTCTTAAAATAATATAACTTTGCTATTTATTAAATAGAAATATTAAGTGGAAATAGATAATAAAATGATGTAATAATTATCAATTTCATAGAGATTTTATTATATTCAATTTTATAGAGATATATCTCAACATTCTTTTTAAAAGCTAATCAAAATTAATTAGAGAATTTATCAATTAAAAATGTATAATGATTTGAAGAGCATCCTCTATTTTTTTAGCCATTAGATTTTGAAACAAAATATAAAAAATTGTTTTTATTGATATTACATTTAAGCATAATTCATAGCAATGTTCTAGAATTTTATTTCACACAAAGTTCATGGAAAGAATAGTAAAAATAATTCATATTTTTAGTTAGAAATCTGTGTCATATCTTTCAGTAAAGTCATGTTTCATTCATTGATATAATCAATATAGAACTAATGTTCCTTTAGTCTTGTTGGATCAATATATATAGTATGAAATTATTATTACAAAAATAGCGAGTGTGATATCTTAGATTAGAGGAACAATCGACCAAACGTAAATTCGCATGATTTATTATGAACTAGAAATCTATGTTCTTTGTGCTGATGACTGAACAAATCGTCCAATTAAAATAAAAACTCAAAATCAGTTCGCAGACATTTGTATATTTTTTTCTAATTTTCATTATTTTCTATAATTGAAAACTTCTATTAATAATTATTTAATAATTGTTGTGTACTATATTATTGCGCCGCCGTCAGTACAAATAAATATGTATAAAAGCAAACACATAAGTATACGTAAAACATGCGCACGAACCTACGTACTGATACGTACTGATAGTTCAATGGCATGCTTGCTATCTGAGAGTGCATGTAATAAACTTGAAATGGCCATGCAATCGAATATATCACGATGACCTATCAAGAATGTTCCGTTCTTCCTTGTTATTAACACAGTATAACTTTTCTGCAGCTGTTGATGTATTTTTAGAAATTCAATATAATTGATAAAGTTTCATCTCTTCCCGTTTTAGAATTGTATATATCAGTTCATTGAATTACGTAAAAAAAAAAAAAAAATTAAAACAGAAGATGTATAGAATATCTAAATTTTAAAAATAATTGGAAAATTTGGAAAATTTTCATCTATAAAAAATTAAAAACAGCTATTCTTTGTTCTTGTTTTTATTAAGTAATAATGATCAGAATTTTTATCTAAGTGTATCAGAAATTTAAGTCTTTTCGTGAAAGAACCAAAATTCCTTCAGCTATATTGAAATTCTAAAAATGGAATGAAAAATATAAAAATAAATGTAGAAAGTAATTTGCAGTATTGAAAGTAATTGCAAATGTAATAATGTGCATTGCAAATGTAATAATGTGCAGCTAAAACTTGACTTTAAAACGAGTTTCTCACTCAGCGTTAAACTAGAGATAATTCTTGTATCAGAAAAAAAGAAAGCCAGACAAGATCGGCACTCGGGTTAACGCAAATTTAGACTCAGGTCTCGAAGCGCCAAACCATGCTGGCTCAAAGCCACCAAGAGAGTTCGAAAGAGTGATTCAGGGGACACTTCACTATTTGGCTCGTCATTCGTTCTTTTTGTTTCATAGTTATATAGTTTACTTGTACATAAAATTGTTGTCTCAAGATTATCTATTAGATAAAACTTCGAAGCATGCCAAACCATTTTAAATATTACACAATCTATATTTATCACAATTAACATTGAATATACATTGAAAATAAATCACATTGATTAAATATCTGCTTTGACTTATGTTATACATGAATCTATAATTACCGATAATTATTAAATGATGCAACAGAATTCTTCTTCCTACATGTCCAAAATGCACGTCACGTATTATTATTACTACGAACAAAGTTTTAGATATCTGGCAATGTATCAATAGAGTAAAACTCGTGACTGTAATACACAAATATCAAAAATACTAAAATTCAATTGGCAAATGCTACCAGTCTTGTAAATAAAATATACTTACTCGTTTGCAAGTTACCTCTGGGTTTAGCTCCGAGAATGGCTAAATTGACGTTTGCTTTGCGACCATCAATAATGGGGTTGGGATCTTTGCATGCCCTTTCCGCCGCCGGTCTGTCTCCCATAATTACCTACGTATAGATTATATTTATTCTTCGATTAATCGAAAATATCGATACCTGAATATGTATTTCCTACGTATTCTACAAATCATATTATATTCAAATGATATCATTACTAAATAAAACTTTTATTTTCTATTCAGCATTTTGAAAAGCAAAATTTTGTTTGACTATTGTTTTTATTCTCACTTAATATACGGAATTTCAAATTTCCCTCTACGTTCATTTCTGCCAATGTAGATTAACTTTAATTTCGATTTAACTTTATGTCTTTTATTTAGTTTGATTTTTTATTTTTTTCTGATTCTAAGAACTACAACGTTTTTTCTTAGAATCAGAAAAAAAATAAAACCAAGTAAAGTTAATCTAAATTAGAGAAATGAACATTGGAGATAAAGATTAGTTAGAAATACGGGAAAGCAGCAGGTAGCAAAGTATTATATAACATTAAGTTTCGTAAATGAAGAGATGAATTGCAATAAAAGAGACCTGGATTTTAGGATCTTTTATCATATTTATTCTAATTTAAAACATGGAAATAAATATCATCTTTTTGATAGGTTGAAAGCATTGCCACGATAATAACGATATTATGTTCCAAAGCTCTAACAAAAATATATTCATGCATCAAAAATTCTTTTCAAGAAATTATAAAAAGATTTTTTCACCACTTTCTTATTAGAAAAAAAAATCTATTGAGTTCCATAGAAAATATTTTGAATACTTAAGAAGCTTATTGTCGATAAAATATTTTTTAATAAATTTATAAAAACAAAATATTTTCTTAATTAGTTATATATATTTAAATAAATTAAATATTAAATTATATAGATTTAATATTTTGTTACACATTTATTTAATAAATTCGAATTTTTTAAATCAATTAAATTAATAAATTAAAAAATGACCATAAAAATAAAAAATGCCATAGCATTTTTTTCTCAGCATTAGTTTGTCCAGAAACAATGTTAAGAAGGTCCAATGAAATTTATTTCTATATTATCAACATATACTCGCGCTATAAAGAAATAGATACGAGAATTTATACGACGTTGATGCGAAAAGGTATTATCTAAAGCGGAAAAGCTAAGTTTATGTGCATATGTAAAAATAGATTAAACATTTATGATTTCGTATAAAATTATCATAATCAACCTGCTTGAATATAATAGTTAATATCGTATCGATTGGTTAATAGTCACTTTTTGCTTTTAATTCGGGAAACAATAGTTAATGCGAAATGGAAATCAAATTTATATGATTTCGATTTATATCGAATATCACATTAAATCGAATATACGAAAATATATTAATATATAAATACTTACGAAACCATAACCCCTACTTTTGCCAGTCTGTCTGTCCGTAATGACAACCGCCTCCTCGATATCTCCATAAACGTTGAAATGTTCCCTGAGACTCTTATCGGTAGTGTGATAGGGCAAGCCACCGACAAACAGCTTTGTCCATGTAGTGTCCTTTTGCTGTGGTGTAGTACCAGCAAGGGCCCCCAATCCTTGCACCAATTCGTCAGGCGCTGGGGCACTCACAGTACCTACAGCACCCACAGCGCCAACTGCGCCCACACCGAGACCCGCGGCACCCGGCATCAGCATCCTCCAAATTTTGGCGAGATCACCGCCGGACGGAACAACGACTTGCTCAATCTTGACACGTTCTTTGATACCTCGGTCAACGTTAATAACGCCACAAGCCGTGCAGCATTTAGACTCGGAATACTCCCTATTCTGAAAACAGAAAAAGCCCATATTAAAAGGAAAGAAAAAGATATAAATTTGATTTTAATTAACGAATCGATTGTTTTAAGCATAAATTCTTCAATAAGAGTAAAATTAAAATTTAGAAAAAAATTTATATAGAAACTTAATGATACAGATACGGTATATATTGAGAATTTAAAGAGAAATAGTAAAATTTTATTTTATTTAAAAAATATTTTTATAATAAAATTTTGCATAATTTTAGAAATTTTAGTCATGGTTAATTTACCAAAAGGATTAATCTAAAGCTCTTATTCTTCGTTAAAAACAAATTAATGTTTAATTTTATAAGTTTAAAATGTTATCACTTCACATGAAGCATTTATGTAGTAGTAGAAAAGTTAGTAGAAGAGTTTTAAAGAGAACAAAATATTTTGACTGAAATCGATATTATGTATTTTCATCTCTATACTTCAAAGAGAGTATTCCAGATTTAAATACTGTATGAGAACGATTTTACTTTCTTTCATTTCTTGTATAAAATAGATATAACAGAATGTCTCATTTTATAAAAAATGATATTTGTATTTTGTTATTTGTTATACTTTGAGAAAAAATAATGAGAAAATTTTTAGTAACTTAATTGAACAAATTTCATTAAAATAAAATGAATTAAGGCTCAGAATTTAATAAAAAATTAGAGAAAAAAAATAAAAGCCATAATGAGCGAATGCAGATATAAGTATATATAACACCAAAATAATAGTTTTTTTAAATTTCATGTACATTAACTGATAAGTAAATGATTTCGATCATTTTTTTTATCTTTCTTGTATACTGAGGAAGACTAAAAAAGTGATCGAAACGTTTAGCTATCAATTGATGTATATGAAGAATAATTAATTATTTTTGCACACTTATATCTGTATTGGCTTTTATTTTTTTTTAATCTCATTAATTATTAATATGTTTAATTTCCAGTATTGGATGTTTTGAATGGAATAACGCATTATTATATATATTATGTAATGCGTTAAAGTCTCTTTAAAATCAGTATAAACGACATTCTCATTCGTTTTAATGATGCTTGGTCTACATTGTGCTCTCAGAGTAGTGTATTTGTTACGGGAGGATTAATTTGTGTGTCGCGTTACTGTAACTCTAATTCACCCGCGTCCAATTAAGGGGGCCGCACGCGTGCAGCTTAGAAGTTCTGAAAAGATACAATTCTCACCCCTATGAGGGGTGAAAGAACCGTTGCAAACTCGATGCATATATGTGTGCGAGTTTCGTGACAATTAGGTTTTAAGCCTGCAACTAATCCGACATGCGTCTTAACGTGTACACTATAATGATGTACATGTTTTGATACGTATATGTCAGTATGTATAGAGCAATTGTAACAACGCTAAAAGAAGCGCTATTCACTTTTCTCGTGAAGAACTTTATTTCGATGATTTATAAAATGCTGCTCGTTGGCTTCAGTGAAAGGGGAATTATAATTGAGTGAAATGGATGCGAAATTCTTACACAAAAAAGAGATATTGCTGCTACTTAGACGCCAAGCAGAACTTAAAAAGCAATTACCGCAACGTAGAATTACATTAATTAGCTTAGAGACTAAATATACGATAATTAATAAGCGATTTATATATATATAATTAATTAACTTTAAGCATTAAATCAATTTTTTCAACGTACATTTTTTATAGAATTACAGCGTAATAATAAAATATATTTCTTTTGTCTAATCGAAAGATAGACGATTTTACAAAAGCAAAGTTTCTATCTTACGCAATATCATGAAAGCTTTAAGTCGCGCGAAATTTTTCTTGAAAAAATTTGCAAAAGTAAAATCGCATGCGCGTGAGTAATATGTCTAAAATAACTTTCTCTACGTAATAAATCATGCCATGATGTACAGTCAACGATAAAACAACGAATAATATATAAAACTATATATAAAACTTGAAATAGAATTTATGATACTGTGTGTATTTAACATTTAAAAAGTTAATATGTATTTCCAATATTTGTATTTTTTTAAATCCGAACAATATAAAATAATCGGTAACCGATGCAGAGCTTGAATTAAAATGTCACTATCTTGTTTTGAGATTATATATTAAAACTGGTTTTATCCATTTTATTTATAGCAATAGAATCATATATATTTATAACAATAGTCTGACGTGAGGAATTAAGCAATCCAATAAACGAAAAAATATTCAGTGTCACACAAACGATTATTTAAAAATTCCGTTTATAATGCAATGATGCAACACAGTATCCATCTGCGCTCGCAACTTCCTGCAGTTCGAAAAACGCGAGGAGAACCGAAAGGCTTTCGTTTACATGAAAAACGAATCGTCTTCTAGCTTCGTGTAGTCTGACGTGTAGTCACTTACTTTCGTCTACCCTCTCTAACATGCTCGAATCGATGACTCCTTCGAACACAAAGGGAACAGATAAAGCTCCCTTTTGCGTAGAAACTGAACCCCTGCATCGTGGAAAATCCGACGGGTCGACAGGACGGTGAAGAGAAGCGAGAGGGCTTTACCCTGAACGATAAAGAGGGTTATACGAGCGGAGAAGCAAGGGCAAGGAGGAAGGACCATGACCTCCATCTAAGGCTCTTTCTCTCTCTCTTTCTCTTGCACTCTTCTCTAAAGAAACCTGAAAAGAGAGCCAGTTTTGCTCCTCACGTAGAGAACGAAACGCTCGAGGGAACCAGGTAGTAGGGCATTTTTCGTGCGGCTCGTCTTTCGAGTTTCTGCAACGCGTTCAGCGTCGATGGAAGAAGAGGGAGAAAGGGCCCTTTTTCCCCCGTCACGTTCCTTTTCCTCTCACTCGGCGTTTTCAACACACTCGCTTCTTCTTGCCCGAACATATTGTGTGCGCCGGGCCCTATGGCGAGGGCAGAGGGGCCTTTTACAGGCCTCCCGCCTGTTCTCCTTGCCCATCCCTCCTTCTGCCCTTTCCTACCGGTACTTCGACAGAACGACCGTCGGTTCCCGGTCGAGATCCCCCAAAACGACGGCAGCTGCTGCAGAAAACCGGTGCAGCTCGCCGTATAATCATATTGTTGTATTGCCATCGCCGCCCTCTCCTCCTTCATCATCTTTTGCTCTGCTCTAAACATCCTAGCTGAGTTCGTTCGAACGTTTACACGAAAAATCGCTTTTCTTAACGCTACGATTTACTACGATAATCACGATGAGAAATACTTCCGTGAAGCATTTATATTTCAAATATATTATAGCATAAGGCATGACTGTGTTGATAAAATTTAAAATCTAGGCATCGTAAATTAATCGCAAACTAAGTCTAAAATGACATACAAAGTAATGTGTCGTATAATTTCCAAGTTAACGATTTTAATTTCTTCTTTAATTTTAACCACTTGTTAGAAAGACGTTTCAAACAAAAATGGACTCCATTTAAAAAATTATAAGTGACTTCGAAATCTCGGACGTGATCGTGCGTAAAATTATGTTCCCTTTGATGCCGTGCAATTTTCTTTCGAAATTGCATTTTCTTAGCAAATAATTCAAGAATAATTTAAGTCAAGTGAATATTTATGTATGATGTATCCATATTCAATTTCTATATGATATAGATGACTCTTGCAGATCACAATTTATCAAATAAATCCTTTTCACTGCGAACAAGAGTAATATGAGAAAAAAATATTTTTTCATATTTTCATATTTTCGAGTTTTGCGGAGTCGACTACCACTGGCGTTAGTAAAGGCAGTTTCAACCCTTTAGGTAAGAGGCACGGCTTACGGAGGGTAGAAACAATAGCCGGCTGACTCGTAAGCTGGCGGAAGTACACGGCGCGCGACAGAAATCCTTGACGATAGTGAGACACGAAAATTTCGATAAATTTCCAGTTATATTCACTGATCGTGTTTCGATGTTGTTCCGACAAGATCCACTATTCGCATGCAATAAAATCCGTTTCCGTCGAGATGAATAAGGCCGCTATTTCATTTATGCATTTTTATCGTACAAATTACAAAAAAACATTTTTTTCGTGCCTGTTGATTGACTATAAGACAGAGAGATTCGAGGACTTTTCTGTCCTACACACATTTATCGTATGACAAAAACGTAAAATGAAATAGTATCCTAAAGCTCGCAGGATGTGCCTTGCTTATGACAAAAACTTCGCGGAATGTTTAAAGCGTTCGCGAATACTTACTCGTTGAGAAACACTGGTTTTTAATAGCTCACACGTGGACTATGCGGACACCCTGTAGTGCACGAGAAGAATGTACTTCTCGGACTCGTTGCACTTTGGCGACAAGTTCCCATCGCGACGCATAACGTAGAGACGTCATCATCTTTTGGTCGTGTCGAGCGTGTTGTTCGGCACTGGCCAATTGCCATGCATTTCATGAAAGCACTCGCGAAAATATCCTCTCGGCCAAAGTCACAAAGAAGGCCAATCTTTTGAAAAACACGTGACGCATAATTTTCGTCAGGTTTCGTGAAAAGATATCGGATATACGCAAGTTAATTGCAGAGAAGTGCAAGTGAAAAATGCATTAATCTAAAAACAAATCTGATCTTAAGACTCAGTTTTTCATTTGCTGATTCATTTATGGTTAGGCTTAATCTGATGATAATGTAAAAATTGTATTCTTCTATCTGTGGTTAATCATCAAACTGATAGTTTTGTGAACAACTGTTGGGTTCAATTTTTCATTATCCGGTTAAGTTATGATTAAGCTTAACTTGATGTTTTATCCAATGAATCTCATCTACGACATTATCATAAATGAAGCTCATTGGATAAATCATCAAGTTAAGTCTTACCATTAGTTAACCAGAAAATAAAAAATTAGACCTTAATGTTACTATTATAATGTTACTATTATAAACTAAAATTACTTTAGTGATTAATCGTGCTAGAAAAACATTTTTAATCATTAAGTTAAGTAAAATTAAGTCTTAAATTATAGTAAGTTAATCAGATAATGAAAAACGTCTAAACGTCGTAATGAGAATTCTGATGCCTTTAAACTTATAATTAGGATATAATGTAACTTTTCATTGTTTTAATTTTACAACTGTTTACGACGAATTATATATTTAATTATTCTGCTTCACGCATATTTATATTATATAAACGTTTATATAAACGTAATCAATTTTAGAATGAATTTGTGTATTCCGTTTTTTCTTCCGCAGACTTTACAAGTGTACATCCTATACGTATAGTTGTCAAATAAATTTCAAAACAATTTCTCTTTTTCAGATACTAATTGGCATGTGTCCGCATCTTTCTGCAAAACTTGTTGCGGCAAGTTTATACGTTTGTATGCGAGCCTCGCTACGCAGGCGATAACGTCATTATCAAATTGTTTGCATCTCATGTAGGAACACTTGTTGAAGCACGATTGACAATAAACGTTGTACGTCTGCTGAAAGTTTATACGGCGATCCGCGGGCGGGATCTAAAGAAGTGTTATGCGCTACTTGTCCGTCGATAGCGTGAAAATTACATGGTTTATATTTTTTTATATCAGAGATATCGGCTAGAAAACAGTACATTGTCGATCACATGTTTGAATGCCGAAAAAAGAAAGAGAAAAGAAAGTTCTCTTTCCGTGCTATTAGAGAGATTAACAACTTCATAAGGCGCTTCAAATTAGCAGTGTTATGTCACATTCTTTATAACATTCTTTATAATATAAATATAGTAAAATTAATATATATGTAGATATTATATTATATCTGTCGTGACTTGATTTTATAAAACGTATACATGGTATAATTTACACTGAAAAAATTTACTAAATTTTAATCAATATTTATTTGAACTGTTTAACTAAATATTTACTAAATGTAAATGTATATTTATTTGATACAAAAACCATTAATTTAAGTATCACTTTTTTTATTGAGTAATACTTATTTGATAAACTATTTAAACACACACACACACACACACACACACACACACACACACACACACACACACACCGCACGCGCAAAATTTATTAAAATTTAGTAAAATGTTTTTTATTGTATTATATCAATCTTTTTTATTATTTTATAATTAGCTTATAATTATAAACATACAATAATTATAAACATACATAGATGTTTTTAGAAGTTTCGTTTTTATCAAAAGAGCATAAATAAAAATTTAAATAATTAGTTAAATTTAAGTAATTAATGTTATTTTGATTCTCGTTATTATTTGGTAGAGAGGTAGAAAGATACAGGCCTTTTATATGGGCAATAGATTCTGCATTCAACTTTTAGGACCTTTCATAAAATTCATAAAACTTAACGAAAGAACTTCCGAAAGAACATCGAACATTAACATAACTCGACTTAGACCAGTCCCGTTACCTATTAAGATAAGATGAGCAGAAAAATCGTAGCAAACTTTCGCGAGTAAATAACTTCCACGTTCTTATGCAAACTTATGAAGTTTCTTTCACGCGCTTTCCATGGAAAAGAAAAGCAGTTAGATGTGATTCTGATTGAATTGCTTCCAGAGCATTTTCATGATTAGCTTATTTTGAATTATCATATGTATTGAGTGAAGAAAATTAATTTTTAAATATACATTAATTTTTGACATTGTCTTAATTTAAATCTGAAATTTAAGTGTCATTTTTTGATATATAAATATATAAATATAATCTTAAAGGCTACATTAATTCATTTAAGTACACTGAAAAAAATTTTAATAAATGTAATGATCGAATCTCGACTGTTACAAACTTTAAACTTTTATTTGTTATATATTTACGTATACAATTTTAATAAATAATTTATTATATAATAAATATTTGTTTGAATAGAATTTTAAATAAATATGTATTTATTAAATGAAAATATATATTTGATATAAAAACCCCGTTAACTTGTATCATTTAACTATCATTTATTTATTAGATATTTATTGTAAGTAAATGTTTACTTTACTTACTATTCAAAGAAGTATCTATTAAGATTTAATAAATTGTTTTTCATGTATCCAAAACGTTTTTCTGTGTACTATGAACGATAGGCTATTCGTAACCATGGGTGTCACTCTGAGCAATTTTTCAGCCAGAAGCGCTATCACCTGCGTCCGTTTCCAGACGTACTGGCTCGGCAAAATTGTCGGGCACGACCGTCGGGGTTTATTAATAAACATCGGGGAACACGTGCCGGTCGCCCTTTGTCGCGACGATCGGGCCGTTGAACGGGGGTTGAGAGGGGACAGCTGAGAGAAGAAGCAGACCATTTTACGAACGTGCAAGATGGCCACGCGCCACCGCGCAGTTTCGCGGACGGATAAACAGAATTTCCTGCGCACACAAATTCGCGCGCCACGCGATCTTACATGCCACGTACAGCAAAATCGGATTCAGTTCGGCGAGGCGCCGATCTTTCGTGCCGACTGATCGTATATGTAGACCGTATGTGTCACGCGGGATCCAGGGAAGTGCACGCTAGTGTTGCTTGCGAGGCGATGCATCCAATTTTATCGGTGCATCTCAGTGTCGCGATATGCAAAGGCGAATGAGTGAGCAGTGATGACAGTGTTTCCCTCATAACTAATAATGCTTCATATCTTCCAAGGATAAAGCAGCCGCATACAATGGCTGCAATTATTGTTATAACTCGTCATTCATTTAAATGATTGATTATTTTTGCTTGACGCTGATCGTATTTTTTTTCTATTATTCCGATACTTGTTTCTTAACATTCAATGATCTTCCAGTGTTAAATCACTGAAAAGTCTCATAATTTTTTATGGAATTCAAATATAAACTCTTAATCGTGAATCGTGAAAAAATGGTTTAGGATTAAATAGTAACTCTGATGGAAAATCAGAATTTAAATCTAGAATTCTAATTGAGAGAGAACTAGAATTCTAACTGATACAATTATTCTGATAAAAATAAGAATTCTAGCAGATTTTATCAGAAATATTATATCAACAAGAATTCCGCGCGCGGTTATCTCAAGACTTCTAATAAATTCAATCAGAAATTTTTTCAATGATATCTCAATTATACAGGAAATAATAATACGAATATACACGTATACGAATAAGACCCAATTGCACCAACGTTACTTTAGGAGTGTGTTACACATGAAGCATCATTTTATCCTTTATTTGTGAACAAGGACAAATGATACATCATATGATTCATGCTCAGAACGCACCCTAAGTTTATTCATGTCTTATGCTTCAACATACTCTAAAAGTCCGATGTCCACGATGCTAGAAATCGGTCCGAGATCTTGGATGAAGAAAGAATTGATCAATTGCATTGGTTATGTGACCAAAGTTCAAATGATTTGTTGATTCTTTTTCTGTCCAAAATCTTAGATTTCTAACATCAAGGCTTAGCAGATTCCTACCATAGTTCTTATTTATTTCAACGTGCTCGTTGAAATGAGTAGGAACTAGAAGTTATGGTAGAAGCATGTTGGAGTATGTTGGAGCATGTTAGAGCATGCGACGCGAATAAGTCTTTTGACTTTAATCCTTTCCGTAATAGTGTAATTATATCTTTCCTTCTTTGGTTTTTATTAATTTAATAACACTAATTTAATAAACTTATTTTATGTATCATATTTGATTTGTTATGCAGTAGATACTTGTTTAGAAAAAAATAATTTTGATTCATATTTTTGCAAAAATATTTATTTGTAAAATAATTATTTTCCGATTCGACAACAAAAAAACGTGGCAAAGGGGTTCAGTGAAGCTTAGAATTTTCTCTTTTTAAAGCTAAGAGAGAGAGAAAGAGTTTTAAACCTCGTTTAAGGTTAAAATAATGTTGATATAATTAGACTTAATTCGAACAAAAAGAAACTTTTATTTGTATGCTCAGAAATTAGAAATTAATCTACACTCGATCTTAACACCGAATATTTTTACAATCATAAAGCCGCGATGTGAAAATTGCGTGAAGCGATACGCCATAACGATAGCAATTAACTATCATTAATTAACATTAATGATAGCTATCAACGCTAATGAGCCGCGCAATACCAAAAATTCATTATAACGAGCACGATGATAGGCAGTTTTGCACAAGATATGCATTAAATATGACATATGCTAACGCAAGACCGATGACTTTTTTACGAGTTATCTCGTAGCCAAGTGTGCTATTTTCAAAAGGAATAACAGCGGATCGAAAATAGATCGATCGAAGAGAAGTGGAATCTACCGAAGTTAATCGCATCTTCTGAAAGCAATTACGAAATCGGTTCAAATTGATATAAGTATCGAATATATTGAAAATTTCTATTTCGGTTGTAATAATATAGTTTCCGGAAGTCCATTTTTCTAGGGAATTTTCATTAACGATCAGTGCTAAATAATTCGCTCACTTACATGTGTATCGCACTATGTACGTCTGTCTGTTGCACTACGCCGTGATAATCCCAATATGTGATGGTACACAAACAGTTATACACCAAGGTTAGGAATCCTTCCGCCTGTGTAGAATCTTCGTGATCTATATGAAGCACGATACACTTTCGGAAAAAACGACTATTCGACTCGATTAAAGAAATACTCGCGAAAACCGCAGGCACCTTTTTACATCAAGGATGATTCGTATTGTATTCGGTCAGTTCACGTTACAGTCACCACGCGGTATGAAACGGTGGCTCAGTTCTTGTGACCGTGAACGCGTCCAAAACGCAACCGACGCCGATGAAAGCCCACGTGCGAGTGCTAGGTCTTCCGTTTGAGTTGCCGCGGCTACTACACGGCGCTTCAGTTCGCCAGTTTCCTTGCCAGTTGGTCTGCCATTGAGGCTCTCGATTGGCCGACATCTATTCCCACTCTCGTGCACGGATACGTGCGCACGCAAGCAGCTCCATATCCAGGAAACATGAGCGCTGAAATTCAAAAAGCGGGACCGATCGGTATTTTCACGCGATACTCGACAACGCTGATTTTGAGATATTTCTCGCGGGCATAGCAGGATAATGACTTGTTATCGAGTGATCGATTGTCCCGAGAAGCACGTGTGCGCGACAGGGACTCGGCATAATCGTGAACAAATCGTTCGATCTTTTCTCTTTTGGGATATTTTTGTATTGTACTTTCTATAGATTTTTTACGCGTCTCCATCATAACTTTGACGATTTACATAATTGGTCTGTTGTTAATTTACATGCTTCTGTATCGAACACAAAACTTTCACTTATGATTTATTCTATTATATAGAACATAGATTTATGAAATTTATAAAATTTATTTATTTTTTTTTATTGGTAGGCAGATTTTATAAAATCACAATTAGAATTATTATTACAAACTATTGCGTAGAGAAAATACTAATATTTATGAGATTAATTTTTCATAATTCATATATTGAAAATGCATCTTAATAAATGAGAGAATATTTATATAGCATTTATTATGAAAACTGTAATTATTAAAAGAGTTTTATTAGAGTAGAAGATCGAAAATATCGAAATGTCTTCCTTTATTCCGCGAGAATTTCTCTTACGAAAATGCATAACAAAGCGAAGCGATTCTAAGGGATCTACGAGGCGAGGCGGTGGTCCGCGGACGAGCATCAGCTGTTCGAATTATTATCGTTGCAGACGACGGCAGATGTTCGCTGGCCTGAAACGTTCTCCCCCGAAAGCTTTGAACTCGCTGATCCTTTTTCTTTCGAGCCGATGAAAAACTCACGAGGAAAGTGCACCTTTTCAATGCGCCTTGTACGAACATTGCAAATGCAATACAAACAGAAAATGAATGCATATTATCTTAGAATTAGAAAATGCAGGATATCCGGCATCCCGCATTGTAGAACGATTTATTTTTTTAAACTATATCAAGAATCTTTACGTTAATTTTATTTTTGTACATTAAGTATCAAATACATGAAACAATAAGATATTAACAAATTGTATCTTTTTAACAAACTTATAAAGACTTGTTATATAATTTATGATTTCGGAAAAATGTAAATTTGTTGTAATTTTGTTGAATTAAAATAACTTTTCTACAAAAGCAATTCTTCTATGTACAGTTTCATGAATTTTACTATATTATCCTTCACTGAGAAAGAGAGACAGATTTCATGTCTCATCAGTAAAGACCTTACGATTATGAAAATCAATAAGAAGAGTAATAGTGTTCCATGGTGCTTCTTATACACATTATGCAAACAATAATTGTTGTAAGGAGTTTTATTATACGGTGCTTCCGGGGGCAGGCAACCAGGCAGCGATAATTCGTAGCTGCCCAGCTACGTTCCCTTTGAGCGAAGGATAGACGAAGCTCGGGAACGTCGCATTGTTCGAAACCTGCCGTTACTTACGTGTGACGGAATATAGGATATCATCGTCCGTCGCGTCCGCGCTCGAAGGAGACCCCATAGGTTCATGGCACGCGCTGCCAGCTGCCCCACAGCTGTCTCTCCTCTGTCGTTCCCCATATACGAGACCAGGGTTCTTACCCAACCGTGGTGCATTTACCACACCGAACGAACCGTTTCGCTTCTGTGTGCATGATGCACGTGCGTACGACTCGGCAATATTTTATTAGCGTCCACATTGCGATGAGTGAAGCACCCTTTCAAATCCTAAGAAACGAATCTTGAGAAGTACCTGATCCGAAAAGTCCATCAAAATACTCTGAATAATTTTGCAAAACTGCCATAAAATTACAGCTTTCTGTAATACTTTTATTACACACGATTATTAAATGCGATATTTAACTATAACTTTGAGAGAATTTCTGAATCTAATTATATTTTTATAAATATATTATTTTATTATGAATGATAATCATCGAAATAAGATATAATCAAATATACTCTTGGAATTTTTTAAAGTAGAATCTCTTTAAAGAACATTTTTCTAGTTTTCAAAAAGAATGGCAGAATGTTCAATTGTTAAGAGTGAAATGAATTTGAAGATGAATTTTATTTATATTTATTTATATTTTCTTTTAGAGTGAGATTCTACTCCAAAGAATTTAGAGAATAATATTTAGTAAAAGAGTTCATATTCAAAAGAATCTATTTAAGTATCTAAAATGTATATCATTTGAATGAATAATTTTTTACTTAAAAGTTCAAGCTACTATTTCCTATGTGAAATATATATGCTATTGCGTATACGGTATCACTGAAAGGTGGGACCATGGGGCTCTACATTTGCGGTTTCCCATCCGGCTCAACCGGCGCATTCTCGCAGGAAATAGTCCTGGAGTATCCTAGAGGATACAAGGCTATTGGGTTTCGCGTGGAAAAAAAAACGAGATCGCTGGTAGCAGAAAGTAGTGAGTATGAGGAGAGGATACGAAGAGACGACGCGTAAGTGCTTGCACGAAAAATAAAAAGGACTGTGAAGGGAGAAAAGCGAAGTGCACACCATGCCAAGAACCGGAAATCCCAGGGCATTCAACTCTGACACCCGGTATATATTTAGATTTAAAGAGACCCGATCTAGTACGATTTCATAGATATGTGACACAATCGATAAAATCTCGGTCTTGAAAATAACACTAAATCTTAGCCTGAGAAAAATGTCTAGTTGGAAATGGACGGACCATAACATTCTGATTATATTAATTAGAATTCTATTATAATTAGAATTCTAGTACGTTTAACCAGAAAATTTTGAATCGTTCATTTTTAACCACAAGTTTAATTAATCCAGCCAGACATTTTTTCCAGAGTATACAATATATTCATCCTGTCCATAGAATTATTTGCTCGAAAATTAAAGATATACTTTTGTATATTCTATAGCAGTTGTAATCTAAAAATAAAAAATTACTGCGGACAAACTTGCGTTTGTCGTTGCAAAAGATATAAGATTATGAACAATCGTTAAATCGGATCGTTAAAATTATCACAATCGTGCTTAAATGTGTAAAGAAATACGTTACAAAACACAAGTAAAATCGCGAAGTTTATGAGGAAACGACATGTTGAAAGGATCACCTGGCAAACAGATTTTTTTCTTAATCATTTCTATGATAATTCGTTCGAAAATGTTTTACAGATATCGTTCTAAATGAAGCTTATTACGTGAGAGCCATGTGTTTTGAAAAACAGAATTATTTATGATACATCCGAGAGAAATGGGCATTAAATCGGCCGGCCACGTGGCGCCCTGTAGCATCGTCATTTTTAAAGAAAACTTAGCACTTCCGCGAAGGAAGTGCTGATCATTTCCTACATCGTGTTTATTGCACAATCGCGCACGCAATGCTGGCACGGTTCACCCACATAACCGCGCCGCGAACCTACGGAATCGGCGAGCGACGTATCGTATACATGCGCGTCACGCCGAGAGTGTAACGATCGAGGGAAATTACTGTAATCGCGGCATGTTAGAGTTTCGCGATTGACTCACCCGCCTGTAAAACTCCCATCTTTCACACGCACTTTGAGACAGAGGCACGCGCGACTTGTTGAAACCCTACTCGCCGCCCGACCCGGTGTGTTAAAAGCGAAAGCGCAACGATGACAATAATTAAATATCCGGGTACACGCATTTACATATCGTATCCACACATTTTCTGTACTTTTTTCATCGCATCTTTAGCAACCTACATTTTTTCTGAATATGCATTATTTTATTTCACAATTTTAATAGTATCCCTTTAATTATAATATGATAGTCCTTTTACTTAGAATATGATAATATTTTTTATTAATGATATTTGTATCATTTTAAAAATGAAGGTAATACATCAGGATATTATTTTCTTCTGTATTTCTGTATCTCTATTCTTTATTTTTGCTTTGCTTATCATGAATTGAATGTCGATGCGCGATTTAGATAAAAATCTGCCAGCTGAAAAATTACGCGCGAAAGCTGCAAAGTACCGGCGTCTTTAGAGACACAATACCAGCGGTTGGCGGCCTTCTCGAAATAGATGAGGAGCCCAGCCCTCCAAACTCGTCCGAAAATAAAACAGGTTTCTTCCTTGCGCACGACGACGTCCAATTGGTTGAGACTCCGACGGAACAGTTATTTATTTATTATCCGTATATTTCCGATGGTTCCGTTAATAGTGTTCAAGTGTCGTGCTACTTACGCCAATCAACGACACTTGAACACCATTAACGGATTATCATTTTATTGATCGGCTCATGCAAAATCTCGAACAACTGTGTAACTTTATGAACAATTGTTCAAACAAGTCACATATGTAGAAATTTGTATTATCGAGAATACAAACTTCTCTCTCTCTCTCTCTCTCTCTCTCTCTCTCTCTCTCTCTCTCTCTCGTGGAGAGTTATTATTTTTACACGCGTCTTGAAATTGTCTTCAATAATGTTGTCAGTTACGAATCAAAATTGACCTGCAGTGATGTGATCTAAAAATTTGTAGATTGATATAATTATTCAAAGGCTTTTTTCAGTGTTCTAGTAATAATGTAAATAATTACTTAAAAAAGAATGGAAAAATATGTTATGGACAATAGTGTAATTAAACTACCTACTACAACAAATAATGTCTAATTATTCGTATAACTTTCCGTAATTTTTATTCGATACAAAATGTTTATACGTAAATGCATAAAACATTATTTATCCAATTTCTATTTTCTTTCCAGATTGTATTTCATTAACTTTATAAATAATTTTTCCATACAATAATTAAATCCATAGATAAGAATTGTATACTAATCATAAATAATCATTAATAACATATAAATAGACTCTAGAGTATTTATAAGAAATTATATATTAAAAAAAAAACAAATGCACCATATGAAATCTACTAATTGTAAGGTAATAATTACATTTATATATAAATTGGTAAGGATGCTATAAGTAAAAATGCAACTAGATAAAACTGATAGGCAATATATTTCAATAATTGACAGTACAATATGCATTTCTGTTTTTTGTTAATTAATGCCACAAGTATTTCATGAATAATTACCTTTTCCTAAATTGTATAATTAAAAAAAATGTATAAGAAAAAAACATGCTTACTAATGTATCAAAAATAAAATTATACATAGAAACTAAAAATTATAACAAAAATATGTCGGTTTTACCAGAATTACAAAATTACGAATTATATCAAGCGTTTCTAAAAATTTTCGAAATTTTAATACAACTAACTTGAAAACTAATTATAATGCATAGTAGGTACGTAATAAATTGCAATCTTATATATAAACACACTATCAATTTGTATACTAAATTAGCTTAAAAATTATTTTAACTTTGTATAAGTAATTTTTAATTAAAAATACATTCTTATTTTTATAAACTCATTAGACATGATCTACTTCATAATAGACGTTAATGAGCTTTGTAAAGAATATCATTTATTTTAGAGGTATAAAACCGTCACTGATATTTAATGGTGGATATCCAGAAGGATACACTCTGTTATAATCCGTGCTTGCGAATTCGTTTGGTTGATCGGATGGGAATGGCGCCGAAAGAGATGGATTAAAGCTTTGGTAGACATTATATTTGTCGTCTTGATAAAAATTATGTTCATCCGGTGCATTGTAACCGATCTGATTGTAAGGATGCGATGTTGTGAGATCCACGTGGTGTATATTCTGTGGATACCCACCATAATATCCCGGGAAGATATGATGATGATGATGATGGTGGTGATGCGTTGTATTGTCAGGTAAAATTGTCGTAGTAGTATTTGGTCTCATAGTAGGTTTATCTGATGTTGTATCATTATCTAGTTCTTCCGTCGAATTCTGAACTCGGTGAAAATTCGAGCTTGCTCGCAAATCAACGGCATTCTCGTGAAGATATTCACGCTCTCTGGCTGTTTCTTTCACATTGGCTCGTCTCCGTTGACCCTCTTTACATCCGCGTATCGTATTCTAGTGAAATTTGTTAATAATACTTGTTTATTAAGAAAAGAATGATTTTGCTGAAGTATCTGAAATGTAGTTAGATACATATATCTGAAAATAATTTTACTGAATCATTAAAATAATTATGTAGAACATTAATGACAATGCTGTAACAATTTATTCTAACAATTAGTTTAAGTGTCCTACACAATTCTTTTGATGGTTCAAACAAAAGTTATTTTTAAACTTGTATTTATAGCTACATTCTTTCCGTGCATGAATTTGTTAATATTATTTGTTAATAACATGAATTAATATACAAAGTCACAAATCAGGTATAAATGAATATATTTTTATAAAAGAATCAGAGTATAATACACAATATTATGTTGATAAAAAAAAGGCATTGTTTTCGTTATTAGAATATTATAAAAATGTTATCTTTTATAACAAAGTTATAAAAAAAGTTATGTTGTATGTTTTATAACAAAGTTATGTTGTACGTCTTAAAATAGAAACGAAGTAAAGGAATAATTTTTTACGAGATTAGCGACTACACGCATGACTTTATACAAGCGATACTGCTCCGTTTAAGAACCAATACTTTAATGCGCGCGTTATCTTGACACGTATGCATTATGGGCCAAATGAAATTACAGGCGCACACGTCTAGTCGTTCACGCGTGGAAGCTACGAAAGGCAAATGAAGCCTTAATCATTTGTCACAAGAACACCTGTCGTACACTATGTTATTATCTGAGCATACGCGATAAGATGACCTGTTCTCGCACAAATAGATCCAGCGGTAAACCTAATACAAAAAATACGTGTCGGCATTTATCGGATATAAATAATACAAAAACTTTAAAACTCGCTCTAGAATTTTGTTTAGGATGTTATAGATTAAACAAATGTACACAGTAAGAGCAAGAGTACATGACAGATAAAGTGCCGGCCAATTGTTGTTCAAAGAAAGTTCCACGGGAATTTTTGTATGTAACGCACATAGATTTTGTATATAACATAATCTTAATTAAATGAAATTATTTACAATGCTTTAAAGATGCTTAGTAATAATAATAGTAAATTACTTGTTAAATTAATTTGTAATATTACATATATTCCAATTTCATTCTAAAATTATATTTCTGACAAGTAATTGATACGGTGTGAACTGAAAATTTAAAAAATCACAACATTAAATTTCATAACGATGTATTGTTAGGTATAAAGACTTGCCTTGATTGAATACGAGGCCCTCTTCATTAATTTGAACAATTTTAATTGTTTAACCATAAACAACACAACAATGATGGCCGACACTTTGTTGTATGCTCTTGCTCTAACAATAAGTATTAATAAAAACAAATATATTATTGATACTTTCGTGTAATTAATTGGTATGAGTAATGGTTGGAGTTTATAAGAAAGCACGGTACTCTCTTTGTTGAGTGAGATGCACATCAAGATAAAACGTCGCGTGGCTTTCCGCTCTAATTTCTATTTGCTCATCGCGGCACGAGCCGAGATCTATTATATTCTTACCTTCTCTTCCGCGTTTCGATCAGCTTCGGCTCGCAATCTTATGCGATCATCAGCCCCGTTGCCCACGTTGGACGTCTCTGCATCTGTATAGTCTTCGTTATTTTCCGCAATATCGTTCGGTCTATTGTCGAACAGATTTATCACTTGCGGCGTTAAATCGTTCTGCGACGTCTGGGGTTTCGCGGCGTCAATCATCGGCGCGAGTCCAAAGGCACCGGGATAAATGAGCGGATAAGGTAACAAGGGAGTATATGGATATTGACTATAATAGGCGGCGAAGTACGGTGACGTTTTGGAAGAACCTAGATTTATGCTAAGCATTTGTGGTATCTTAGCGATATTCTTCATAGTGGAAGATGCCACGGTGGCTAATTCACCGAAGCTGAGACCAGTTAGAAAGGCTAAACTACTTAAAAATCGCCCTTTCCTTTTATCCATACCGTTGTTTATGTTATCCAGATTCCTCGACTCTATCACTTTCGTCGGTTTGCGTTTCGATAGACTGAGATTCTTCCAAAAGGTTCCCTTCTCAATTGTCGCATGACTAGCATTGTTTCTTTCGAGGAGAACGGTATCTTCTGGTTTAGCGACCTTAGTCGGAAGTGTGTCACAATACACCGCTGCAACAAAAAGAGTCGTTGGAGTCGGAGAGATGAATTCATACGACGTAGCCACAGAATCGACATTGAAATATCGCTCGAGTGTCGAATAGTTGTTTACCACTGCAATATACAGCGAAGACGGTTAAAACAATGATGAGGGAACCCATCGTCACCGCGTCGTGATCGGAACGAAAATGAGGTGACATCGCGTAGACTGTCCGACGAAATTAAAAAACTGCGGGTCGCCCTCATGTTTGACTGCGAGAAAGTGTGTTTGTAGCAGATATCGTTATAACTATGGTAATTGCATCGATCTAATTGTAAGCTTCCTGATCGTGGCAGTTACGCCTCTCATAGAAGAATGTGGGCTATTGATGTAGGATACCCGAGATTATTTCATTGTACTCGACTACTTTCAAAACTTTCATATTCGGAGAGATCTTATAAATCGGAGTAAATAAACTTCATTAAAATTAAAACTATTTGTTCTAATTATGTAAATTCTACATAATGTATTAAACAGAAAGTTTAATACATTACGTAACATTTCTGTTTTTTTTCTTTCGCATTATATACTTAAAAATTTTTTATAAAAAATTCTATAGAAACAAAGTGTAGGATCAAGCTATTTAAATCAATTGTTACATATTTCAATTATTGATATAAAACATTAGAAATTCTTTAACGATTATTTTCACAATTACTTTCAATAAGCCGACATCATACATTTTATATATTACGCTCATCTTTGCTTCACTTTCATGTTTTTTTATTGTTCCCAATATTTATAATATTGATGCAATAGTGGACTTACGTTAAACTTTAATTCAATGTTGGATAGTTTATCTGGTATTACACCATTATAACTATTGACTGGTAATACTTTGTCAGAATTCAAATAAAGCGCCAATATTCTCTTCGATGTGCATGCGATCTTGTTGATTCCGCCATGAGATATTACGTCTGATAGCATCAATCTTGAGACGGAACGTTTCCTGGACAAAAAATGAATGAACTCGACGAAAATAATTCGAATATAATGAATCCAATTTGGCATATGCAACTTCGGAAAAATAAAAAGCCCGTACGTTTCTACGCGAACATTTTCTGCGTGTCATTACTGTCGGCACTATCGGTAAGAAAGTTCGTGTTTAATCTTTATTTCCTCTCAATCAAACTCAAAAGAATCGAATCGATTTCTGTCGGTAAAGTGCATGGAGATACTGAAATAATTTTATAGTATATTTCTTTTTCTTAAAATCATATTGTGCTAATCAAAGCAAATCCGTTTCATTTTACAATACTTAATAATAAAATTTGAAGTATTATTATTTGTGCAGGAAATACTTGCGATAAGATAATATTAAGGAAAGAAAATATTAACTATCGTTTATTCACGTTGATGTAAATAATTTCTCGAATTATTTACATCATTTAGTGTTCATCATGCTCGACTATATCGGTATATTTGTAGATAAATCAATAAAATTTCATTTACAACACATACATATCAGGCAAATTCAGAGGTTGCGATGTGAAATGCTCTAAAGTTTTCGTGAAAAACTTGGAGACACCACTGGGAACGATATCGGAAGTTATCCTTTGAAGTAGTGACATAATTTGTTTAGACATAGACATGGACATTGATATCGATCAATGAAAGGCAGAAGGGTGTGACAAGCAGGAAAATTACAATGTCAAACATGTTATAAAAAGAAATTTATATTTTTAATGTGTTTCTTAAAATAATATGTATAAACATAATTTTCTATTTATATTATTTGGTAACCTAAGATCGACGCATATTTAACATTGTGTTTATTTCCGAAATAATGCGTCTTAGGTGATCGATTATTTCTTTAATATGCCTATTCTTTAATATCACTTGCTGAAAAAGAAATAGACTCCATTTCTTATCGATATTTTGATATAAAAATTATGTATTAATGTAGATAATATAATCTTATTCTCGCCTCACCTCCATAATTTCTTTTCTCTCCTCACAACTAAGTCTGTAAGCTTCCGAAGTCTTTTTCTCATCAGATTTCATATCCCATTCCTCTTTTAATGGAATTAAACTTTCTATATGCGTATATTCCATTCCTTGCAGTTGACAATTCTCGTTACATTTTTCATATATTAATCTTAGACGTTTAAACATTATTTTGATCATTTCCAATTGTTCATAGACTTTTTTCTTTTTCTCATTCGCCATATTCGCTCCTTGTGCAGTACCTACATTCGATATAATGTATGTATAAAAAAAAATCTATATTTGATGATACTGTAACTATTTAGTTAAAAAAATAACCATTGGGTGGTTGAAGGACTTTGAGAGTTTGAAAAAGCTCTAAAGTACGACTGACGATTTCCTGTACAGACTCTTGTCCAAATCTACATAAACTAGCAGTATTGAATTCCTTAGTTTGCTGTTGTCGCGGTGGTGGCTGTGTGGGTGGTACTGGAGTCTGTGGTGTTGTGGCTTGATTATTCGTTTGATTATTTTGTTGAACCATCGCAGCTTGTTGCTGCTGCTGCAATTGTAATTGTTGCTGCTGCATCTGCTGCATTTGTTGTTGCATTGCCATGGACTGTTGTTGTTGTTGCTGTTGTACCAAGACTTGTTGGGAATTGGGCATTCCCATGGCATTAGATCCAACATTACCAACACCTACTCCAACTCCAACTCCCATGCCAAATTGTTGAGAGCTGACCATATCTAAAACAATAGTTATTAATTGATTTCTAGTTTATAATTTGTTCTCAAGATATTATAGACATTTTATAAAGATTATATTATTCACAAATATTTCTACAGATACCAATCCTTTAATCAATCAACCTATTTTACTTTTTAAATATAGCTTTTAAACGAATTAGAATTCATTAAAAATAATCTATTGTTTTCATAATAGTTAAATTGATATACACTTAATATATACTTAATGTCTGAAGAATCTAATTTGCAATTCAAAATTACTTGAAATTATTAAAAATTCTTACTCAGAGATAATCAGTTAAAATGTATAAGATTCTAACTTTGAAGATGAAGTCATAGTAATATTCCAGTTATTAATTTTTTATTTAACGTTGAGATATAAATAAACAGGACTATCAATTGAAAGTAAACAGACACAAAAATAGACATATATCTATTTCTCTTATTATGTACAAATTACATACAGTATAATCAGATACACATATCGATATACGAATGAAAACAAATGAAAACATTACAAATAGGAAAGAATTCTTCAAATACGTACTCCCTTGCTGTGGTCCCATCAAACCAGAAACCATTTGTCCACCGCCAAACTGTGTGCGCATAGCTGACTGCTGCACATTGGGAAACCCAGATAGAAAAGGATGTTGTTGTCCAGCCATGTTGTCTTATTTATAAATAGTGTTTGTCAATAGATATATCTGTTATAACAAGAATCAACATACTCAATTAATTATCACAAAAATCAACACAGTCAATTCCTAATTATTATTTTGAGGTTATATCATGTTACATGTGCCCATCGACTGTAATTTTAAATTTGTAAACATTATTTTTACTAAGGAAACTTTGCAATTAATTTTACTTCCACACTACAAAGTATTTTATATGAAAAATAAAAGAAAATCTGTCATGTTGTCTAATCAATTGTCAAATTGATACCGAATTTTTCAAATTTTTAATATCGTTGAATTACCTGATTAATATTACTAATTCGATAAGCGATATCACGTTATTTACAAGAAAATCATATGAAAGTTTTTCTCTTCGATACACTCGTATAAAAAGCCGTCAAACAAATGCGTCTCCTTTCGTCACGTGAGGAAATTGTTGAATCAGTTGAATACATCGCTCAGTGTATTCACGCTATGCAGGCAATACAGTTAGTTATTTTTATCATTGTCCTTGTATGCACTTTCTACTTTTTCCATTTGCAAGCAACAAACGATTCGGTAATGCGTTATAAATTGATAAGACGTACGTGTCCTATATTTATAAATGATAATACGTCGATATTTCATCGACGTGACGTTTCGTGCAACAATATCTACTGCTGATAAAATATATTTCTGTATCTGCTTTGTCTAGAGATCTTTCAATAAAGAGCGCAGAGAGAAACCTGAAAGTAGACATCCCGGTCTTTTTCATGTATCTACCAAATCTCATAAGGTAATGTTCACGTTTTTATGTTCTTCTCTGTTATTATGTGGATTAAACAAGGACGAATGATTAAAGACGAATGATTGATTATTCATCTTTGTCTAATTCACGTAATAGAAAAGAATCACAAAAACGTGGACATACTCTACAAGATTTGGTACATGAAAAAGTCGGGATGTCTACTCTCAAGTTTCTCTTTGGTAAGAGTCTGAACATATTAGGTAGTAAAAAGAAATCCATTATTTTTCAATTCAATTTCATGCAAAAATAATGGATTTCTTTTTACTACACCTAATATAAATACGGCAATATTTCACTCTATTTTGCAAAGTATATAGGAAACTCTACACTTATAGCACGCTTAGACTCGTTTTCAAAATATATGATTATCTAAAGATTAAAGATTATCAAGAAATTCATCAATGAAATACATTCGAATTTCTTGCTAACCTTTAATCTTTTAGATAACCATATATTGTGAGAACGCAGTTAGTCTTAAAGTATAACACGCTATTATTCAGTAAACATCGATTAATAATATCATAATATTAATGTTATAACACATTATATATGCATGTATTAACATATTGATTAGTTTTGTGGAAACTATTCCCAGAGAAAGGTTTCTTTGATTCAAAGATATTTCTTTGAATCGAAGAAACGTACCTTCTTCTGGATCTGTGATGATTTTATTTTATTTTTTATTTAGCTATTTTTCGATTACATAGTCGTTTATAATATACAAACAATCAGAAAAAATAAATCATGATAAAAAATGAAAGATAAATATAATCACAAATTTTATAATGAAAAAAAACTATGTCATTTTTAAATTCTAACAATTGTACAAAATTGTTAAAACTTAAAAATAATATAGTTTTTACAATGATTTAAATAAACATTATTTGATAAATTTGAAACTGTATGCCTTAATATTTCTAAATACAAGTGAATTCAATAACATTCAATAATAACAAAAATTGAACTAATATATCGATCAACAATATATTAATTTTTATTAATAATTTATAATGATTCTCTAATTTATTCTCATATGGAGAAAAATGATTTTGGATGAACGCAAAAGGCTTGCATCTAATTGTCGAATTTGCTGTTTATTATAACAAACAAATTTGCATATTATTTGATAAATATTTTGCATTTGTTGCAAATAATGTTTTAGCGAGTACAGAAAAGAATAAATATTTGTTATACCTGTAAATAATTTGCGAATGGAATTTGCTATTATGGCATAGGATTAGCGGTCAATACAAATTTTTTCTTCTCGTGCAATTCTTATAAAATTAACGAATAATTTTTTTGCTTAATAAATGATCATTATCAAGAGCTTTAATATAAATTAATAATTTTAAATTAATAATTGAATGTGTTCTAATATTTTTGAACAAAAAGATTTCGTGGGAAGCGACGTTCGAAGAGGAGATAGGGTCAATGCACAGGGAGTTAAGGTGTGGAACATAACAGTCCAATTTGTCGTTTTCCAGGAATCTCGTTCGTTCGTGCGTTCACGCGAGCTTAATTTTTTCCGTCAGTATCTTCCGCGACACAACCGCAATCGTCACAGATGCGTGCTTGTTCGCGCCACTTTCTAACGAGGAAGACTAATTCACACGTGCCGCACTCAAAGAAAATTCCGTTAGCTTACAATTAGTAGAACAATGTCAATAAGCTGGTTAATGATTTTCCTGCTGTTGACGGATTTTATTCTGATAAATAGCGATCGGTCATCTGTGAATAGTATTGATGCGGAAAATAAAGGAACAGATGCTGATGCGAAAGATATTAATCTTTCAAACACAGGATCTAATTCATTATTTAAATTTAATGATTTTGAAGCGTCGATGGAAACTCAGAAAATTCCAATCTTCTTCAGTCATCAAGAGACAAAGCGTCATCAGGAAGATGAAGGAATGTTTTCAAGGAGAATGGATTATTTGATCGATGCTTTATCAAAGATTGCTAAGGTTCAATCATTTGAAAAGGATCCCGCTTCAGTCAGACATTTGGCAAACCATTTATAATGGATCCATTTATAATGGATATTATATAAAGGATATTAATGGAACCGACACGTCTTACGTCGATACAGAACTGTCTTCGAAACTATCTTCCAGTGAAATTTCTGACAATTCATCAAGCAACGGAATCGGACAAGATAAATTTCACTGTCGAACTACGGGACGTTTATATATATCGAAGATGAAGGAGAATATTCTTTCGTATGCACATCTTGGGCAAAATGTTTATTTTTTCGAGTAAGAGATTTTTTTCAAGATCATAGGAGTAGTGTGTTGTTAACATCGACGGCGATACTCTTCATAAATTAAACGACCCTATCATTCCTGCAAGTAATCGATTCAATATTCCGGCTATTTTAATTTTAAAACCGAACATGAGAACTACGATATACGTAATTAATAAAGCATTATTTTAATACGTATAGTAACAAATAGTTGACAATAAAAATATTGAGTGAATGTGTCCGTCTGTTTTACACGATTAAAAATCAGTAGCAATATATAAAATTGTTAAATAGATGAATTAGGGATGCGGTTTACTTAACGCGACAATTGCTTCGAAACTTTTGATTGACCAAGAATTTTATTAACTGACCAATCAAAAAAATGCTCTGAAGTTTTCGTAGCGTCAAGTGGACCGTAGCCTAAAGTAAGTACGTAGAGAATGTAAAGGAAATTATCGTATATATTTTATGTCGCATAAAATTTGATTATAGCGTATTATTTTCTCAATGATTTATTTAGTTTCAATTAATATTACTTGCGATATTATTTATATACGCTATTGTCTAATTGTATATTTACACAAATAGTAGGTGGATATAGTGAATATAAGAGGAAAATTCAATATATATGTATATTTTTATTCACTAATGTGAATAATTCTGCAACAGCGATTTTATTAAAGACATTTTAAAATAATTTTACACAATAGTTTTGTCATTAACATAATTTACAATGTGCAAACTCGGGAGCAGTAACAGCTATTTAAAAGTCTGTAAAATCCATAGTATAATGAAGTATTTATGATAGCATAAAGAAGTTTTATCATAAATAATACAAACTAAAATTATAAAAATTTCCCTTTCACGCAAGTAGCTTATGCTTGACGCTTATCATTTTAGCATACAGGATATCTACAATCAGTTACACTTTTCTTCGATTATAAATAGATACGTAGATATGTCAAAATTATTTCCGTGTAATGAATTTTGTAATAGATTTAATTAAAGTGCAAAAATAACTTCGCGAAATAATTTTTAGAAAAATTATTTTAATTACTCTTAAATATCGAAAATTAGCGAGACAAATGTGAAAACATTGCTTTCTCGTGAAGTTTACACAAGAAAGATATTTTATCTTGAGATTTCTTTAAAGAAATCTATGATTAAGATATAGATAAAGAATCTATGATTGGAAAAAAATGTAAATGATTAGAAGAATATCCGATATTATTGTAACAAATAAATTATAAAAAAATTGAGCTTAAAAAGTTTTAAACACCTAATCCATTGCATTTTCGTCGGTAGGCTGTGTAAAGTCTTTCATTTCATTTTCATTTGGAAAATTAATGGGTGAGATTTTATCTACATTTGACAAAATTTTTGTTGGATTTAGTATCTTAAAAGGCGATTCCTTTTTATTAATTGCAGTGACATTGTGTTCATCCAAAGATTTCGAACAATCTGTATCTCGAGGTACTTCTAGCAGATCTATCTTCACATCGAGTGATTTCTTTTGAATTTTTTCAATTTTAGATGTAAAATCTTTATTGGTTTCATTTTCGTTTGGCAAATCGATAGGCAATAATTTATTTACATTAGACCAAATTGTAGCTGGACCTTGCCCTTTAATTGGCAATTCCTCTTTCTCCGCTTCGGGTGTAGCGATATCGTAACCTAATTGTGAAAAGTCATTGTTTTGAGAAATTTTTGGCAGATCTGCCAAAGTTCCGTCGAATGGAACTTGCACTTTCATTGGCGCGATAAAATTGTGCATTCTATATTGATTGGGTGCATTCTTGAATGATCCAGAATGTCTGGGATTTGGAGCGTAGAATTCATTCGGTTTAGTCTCTTCTTTTTCCACCTCGATCGCCAGTTTTTTCAACTCTTCTTTTTCTTCGTCGGAGAGTGGATTAATCTATAGAACATTTTAAAAATTTATTATTTTACAAATAACAAGTATACATAATTTTGTATTTAAACATTTTTTTGGCGTTTTATCGACATAGAAATCCTATTTGTATTGAGCTTTATATATATATTGAAAGATTTGAATAAATAAAGTAATTGACCCTGACGAAAAGCGTTTTCTAATTGTTGCGTTAAAGATAAGTCGAAGATGTTTATTCATTTCCACATTCTAATACCGGCTTATAAAGCTCAATCATCATTCTTGATGATAGGATCTTTAAATGCGTCGCCGCATATATCGATGAAGCGACAAACAACATCATATAATTCAAAGAGATTTTTCTTTTAGATTATATGTAAACGTCAAACAAGATAAATGTACGGAAATTGAAAATGCGTTATATTCAAATTAGTAATTCTTTTCCTTGGAATTAAATGCTATTTGCCGCAGATACAATTCACATGAAGTAATCTTTATTTTTAATGATAAAAGGTATTATAGGATGATAAATGCTCATTGAATCACCGATATTGAGTCATTCTTGCATAGTATTCTAAAATTTCTCCGAAACTAACAAATTAACTGTTTTTTGATATTTTTTTGCAATTTTGTTTAAAAACTTTATCAAAAAAATAGATTTGATTAACTTCGATTATGATTAATTATTGATTATTTCTACCTCAAATTCGGGTCGTTTTCTAGAACTCTTTTGCCTAGATCTTCCTCGATAACGTCTACGTGGCCTGCTTTCATTATCATCAGGTAATGTATAAATGGTTAGAAGCTTTGGTTTGTTAGAGTCCCCTGACTGGTTATCGTTGGCAGTGGCGAATGAACGACTTTCCGCTGCTCGAACATGCAACGGATAATCATGTTCTCTTTTTGATTCTTCCAAAAGTATGTCTATGCTGTCGTCTTTGAAATTGTCAGGCGAGAAATTGTCGTGAGCAAGCGTGTGATCTATCTTCTGCAAATTCTATCATATGATATAAGATTAACATCCCTGCAGTAAACTGTATCTCAGTTTACGCGGCACTTATGATTTACTTTAAAGATAAATTGATATGTTTCTCTTATAATAAGTAGCAATTATTTTCGTATTTAAAGGCATTAATGGAATATTGATACCTTAACTGAATTTGATGTCTCTCTGAAAGCTTCAGCCAATTCGGGATTTATTCCCTCTAACGGTTCATCTCCGTATCTTATATAAACGGGAACATAGCCCGGGATGCTGGGCAAATATTGAATGGGACTCGAATCTAGAAAAAGTTGAATACGCTAGTTGAAACTACGCGGTGAGAAACAATATGTGTGCTTAATACGGATGATTACGCTGGAAATGCTCACTTGGCAAGGCGAGCTTATTGGCTATAATAGCAATGCGGATATTTAATTAGTTAGACTAAGCGCTCAGTTAAATCCCACCATCTGTGAATCATAAACTTCGCAACCAATTGATTAAATTGACTAAGTAGCTTGTGTTTCTATTGTCAAATGATTTAATTTCTTTAATTAAAAAATTATAGAAATAAAAATTGTGTATACAAATTGCATTTCTTTCAAAGAACGAAATTATTTAGACTTAATCAATGAAAATGTTCTTTATATATATATATTAATTACTGATTATGACATAATATAAATTATAGATCGAACTTAGTTATTTTTTATAATATTAATTTTTTT
>NW_017259198.1:1138921-1140086 GCF_001594045.1 Atta colombica
TTATAATTAAAAAAATTGAAATTTTTTATTTCATTAATATTTAATTGATATATTATTTTACTTGCATATAATTAAAATATGAGTAATAATTAAAAGATTGTCCTTGAATTATTTTATAATTTAAGAAAATACGTGATTTATGTGATGGTTTTTAAAATTTATTATGTTCTTAAAATTTATTATTCGCGTTTTTTTAAATCTTGGAAGTAGCACACTATAGCTATAATCCTGAATTGCACTGCACAACACTAATCCTCCAATGCGGTTGCATGTTATCACATATCAATACTCGTCCGGGAATCTTGAACGTTTTTCTTACTCACAGGCATAGCCAATGAAAGGTACCAGGAGTATCAGAAGGGAGATAGTCCTGGTACCACGCAGCGTCCCGGCAGCCTGCATCTTTGAACGGTACTGGGCCCGGAGCATGGGGCTCTCTCCTTTATATGTATGGTCCCCTACCCTTTGGCTAATATTACGGAGAGACTCCTCGGGGTTAGCATCAGGAACAACGTTCCGTTAATATCGAAACAAAAAGTTGATCTCTTCTTTATTTTCGGTAATCAAGCCAAACGAGCAACTTATCGCAATTCTCTGTCTCTCTCTCTTCTCTCTCTCTCTCTCTCTCTCTCTCTCTCTCTCTTTCTTTTTACGCGCCGATAATAGGTTTTGTACGACCGATCATCGCGTTTTACGCACGCTATACAAAGTTATTTCAAAAGCTATAATGGATCTTATTTCTTTTATGAGAGATGCTTTTTTTGATAATTTGAATAATAATTTGATAATTTTAGTTATAACTAATAAAATAATATTTTATAAAGACTGAAAATACGCATAAACATTAAATTTTTTATGCATTGTATTCTGTATCATATTTATATAATAGCGAAATTATAATGCACTTTTCATAATGCTTAAATGCTTAAATGGTTACAAACCACCCGAAATCTAAAGCCTTGAATTTTTTCAATTGATATTGTGTAAGTAAAATTGAAAGTCATGATCGATCGATATACAATAAAAAGTTGGTAAATATCTGATGACAATATATGAACTTATAAATACCTTGCATACTATTTCTGTCTTATATATTTCATATATATATATATATATGCACTATATGTCATAGCGATTTACATTGAGATTATCTATAGTAATACAT
>NW_017259198.1:1140186-1142373 GCF_001594045.1 Atta colombica
AAATTTTACATGTCTTTTGAATATACAAATAGAAAAGACATTTTTCACATCTTTAAATCTATTATTGACGACGAATTTCTGACTTGTAAAAAATGACTGCACGGACAGATGACAGACTTCCTTTTCTACTCGCAATGATGAAGCAAGCGTTTCGATGGAATCGTCTTGTACTGAAGCAAGAACGTCCTCTGAAATATGACAACGGCATCGACGAACGATAGATGACGTTAACCAAGATGTTGCCATTAAATGCCGCGAATTCTTTCTCATCTTGATATCTTCTGAAGGATCTTGACTATTAAAGTTCATACTAACAAGCATACTCACATAACAATCTACCGTTAACCGTATCGCCTTTTTTTCGCTAGACTTCATCTTCTGAAATTTCTTTCGCATTATTATTACATCGATACCGTAGACAAGTTCCGTTTTTTCATTTCGTAATACACACATGACGACAATATATACAATGAGTGCAAAAAGTATTCGAAGAAATTTTTTATAAAAAGCCTTATTTGTAGAAAATAAATATTAATATATTAATTAATAAATATATTAATTAACATTTTATACAATGAATACGTTCTGTAACATAAAAACGAGCTTCGCGTGTATTCCTGATTTTAGAAGCTTAATTTCTCGACTACGAATACTTTTTGAACGTCCAAACAATACAATTTTTTATTTATGCTTATTTTTAAAACATATATTTTCTATAATTAATATACATCTTTTTGATATATATAATTTTGAGAAACATACTGCCTATTTTATTTTTTATGAATAAATTACCCAGCAAGAAATGACTGTCAATTAGATGATGAATCGTCGACGAATTGGTGTCAAAATCATTCTATTGCAATTCTCTCTCTATATTGATATAATATTTCTATTTGATATTAATTCAATAAATCATTTCTCCTTGGATAATGTTTACTTTTTAAAAAGGTTTTTTTTAAATATTTTCTCTATATATTATATTTTTGCACTCACTTCCATTTCATTATTTTTTTCTGTTGCGTTTTTTTCTTACACTAAGAGAACAAAATTGCTGTTTAAAAAAAAAATATTAGTTGAATCAACTAAATATTACGATGGTCATAGGCTGTCAAGCAAATATTTATTAATTCAAACAAGTATTTGTTAATTCAAACAAATATTATGTTGACAATATGATTCACATATATTTTACCTAAATATATAAATACTTAAATTAAATGATTACTACGAATTAAACGCATCTAGTAAAGTTAACAACTTTTTTCTCAGTGTATCTTTATTATTTGAGAAATCTTTATTATGTGAGAAACATTAGGTTTTGCAAGAGCCAACAATTTGTATTTCACGTTGTCTTGATCTATCTACATATTATCTATTGATTTTTTTCGTATAAGATAATTCAATTAAGCCAAGAACTCAAATTAGTTATCACAAACAGCTCTTACAGAAAAAAATCTAATATTAACCAATTTAATATCAGCCAATTTATTATTAAAAGACGTAATTAAGTTATTAATTTTTAGTACTAAAAGTACTAAAAATTAATAGTAATTAATTACTTATTTTAAGTGTTAAAAGTACTGACCAATAGTACTGACCAATAGTACTTTTAATACTTAAAATAAGTAATTAATTACTATCTTTCAATATTAGAGTTCTGTAAGGGAGATCTTTTGATAAGACATTTTCCATGAAAAAAATGTTTCTTTTATAATAGATTGAGAATTATAATAGATAATTAAATTAAGTGAATGGTAATTCTTAATTTTATAGCCGCAGATTCGAAATCTGTCTGTGTTTGATCGCGGATTCAAATGGGAATGTAATTGTTTTGGTATAAAAGCATTAGCGTGAAGAACATAATTCAGATAGCGCGCCAATGCGCGAAGGAATTAATATGAAATACCATCCGCTATTTATATTACTACAAGTTAAGAATCTTAGCTGCATATTTCCCTCGCGGCATAATCCTGACATGAAATGAAGATAATCGCTTTTTATTCCTGCTATCTAAAAATATTTTTAATATTTTGTATATTTAAAAATATTTCAAATGAATAAATTTTGCATTAAAACAAAGTTTCTCAAAAGATTTGCTTCACAAAAAATTTACAAATAGTAGCAAATATATCTGTTATTAATCTAGAAATTTTTTTATTAAAAAATATATCTATATATAATAAAATA
>NW_017259198.1:1142496-1143091 GCF_001594045.1 Atta colombica
AATATATCTATATATAATAAAATAATTCTTTAAATGTATTTCTTCTTCAAGTAATTTTCTACAGATAATTACATTTTCAGAAGACGATAGGATTTCCATTTCTCTATTCCTTTTTCTTTCTTCTTTTAATAGCATCTTATCGCGGTGTATACGAGCCTTGAACATATTAATGTATCTTGAGAGAAAGGTCAGGATCACTCCATTCGACCCTCAGTCTTGCATGTTCATCACGTCAATGCATTTCTTTCGTAGAGGTGACGACAGGTGCAAGAGTCAGCTATCATCTTCACTTGCTCGCGTGACAGCATCCAAGGGAGATTTAAAATTACGTCACTTTCCATTTTACACCATTTCTACTAGTCTATCTTGATAGGCTGCGAAACAAGTCGCTTTAAATAACTAGTTGTACCTGCTCTTCCACTAGATTGAAGTAAGCAACTGTATCATTCATCTAATTTAATTATAGAGCGAAGTTTCTGTCTCATTAAGATTGTCTCATTAAGATTGCCATACTATTAAATTTTTATCTAAACATATTACACACACACACACACACACACACACACACACACACACACACACACACACACACACA
>NW_017259198.1:1143191-1159799 GCF_001594045.1 Atta colombica
TACTATTCTTTTTGCTTAGGTGAAAAAAATGATTTTATTGAAGTACCTAAATTTAATTAGGTACAGATCCAAAAATAATTTTGTTGAACTAATAATCATAATTATGTAGGACGCTCAAACTTATTAAAATATCAAATTTTTGCATCATTGCTCATTATATGCTTAGTTCTTACATAATTATTTTAATGCTCAGCAAAATTATTTTTAGATCTGTATGTAATTAAATTTTCAGATATCTCAGCAAAATTGTGTACTATATATATAATTAATGTAATAAGAAGAATAAGATGATGAAAAAGGTTAATAAGAGAGGAAAAACTAAAAAAATATGAAGCAGAAGTTATATAAACAAAATTGATGAAGTGGTACATGGTTGTACACAATCTAGTTAATTTATTCTAAATTTATAAAATAATGAATTTTATTTATATTTTGAAAGTTTTTTTCAAAACAGGGGATAATTCCCCATTGGAAAAAAATGGAACCGTGTCATTTTTCATTTTATATTGCAATAATCGTTCAATCATAGCATATCACAGTTGATCACCGTCCCATTTCGTTTCCATTTGATCGAATCGAGCAAGGGAAGGTAACTGACGAATATTGACAAGTAAATGTGGGCATGTACCTCGTCAGATACGTGCGTAATCTCTGTAATAAAATATCATAATAGTTTATGAATATTATAGCTTGGATTTTAGATTTTGGAATTTTGATATGCAATTACGTTGCAATGTAGTGACAAAATATATAGTTTTATAACATAATTCTCTTGAAAGAATTTGATATTATAACGATCAGCATTTAATTATATAAATGATATACAAATGCATAATTATAAATTATTAATAAGCGCTTATCACACACACATTACGTGCTAAACCTGTAAGATTGTACATATATCGCAATCAGAATCAGGCAATTATAATAATAAATCAGCAGATATAACTTCTAACAGTACAAATATATAACAAGCAATCTCGAAAATATTGATGCTGCAATCGGTCAGAAAAGAACGCATTAACGGTCAGAAACATGTCGATATTAAAATGTAATCGCACTCGGGATTAATTCGTGACGCGTTGTCGTGGCGACTTATGAATAATTGCTAGTCTTCAGTCGCGCCTATGTCGTCTCTGATCCTCATGCAACTCATGCGTGTTATGTCGAACGTGATGCGACTAGATCAATTGCAATTGGCAAGCAGGATGGCTTTATTGTAATCTAGGCCATTTGGGATTATATCGACGAAGGTCGCCGGTACTACATATTCTTGGTTTGCTGATTTTATATCGCCTGATTTATGAAATTCGATGCATCTGATTATGTTTCTGCTATTCTTTCGCTTTTTCAAATGCGTTTGTCTTCAAAAATCACGATGACCTTAATCCTTCTGGTAATATATCGATAAAGTAGTACGCGCAGGTGAATACGCGATTATTGCATGCCAATTGGTTAACACGGAATTCCCATTTAGACATGGAGAATCACTATCTAAAAAAAATGTTACGTCTCCGAGTCGTGAGGAAAAAAAGAGCGTTTCGTCGCGACGCGTATGAATGAAAAAGGAAAAACGTTATGTGTGCGTTGTATCGCGATATCGCGCGCTTCCCTTTTTAAATTCCAATCGTATGCAACCGGTTCCCTTTATGACCATCTAAGACTCCCGGAGGATTAAATTAAAGCCTGATCGTGTACTCTAATCGCCGGCAATCTTGAATCACGCGGCGCTGAATCGTAGAAAATAACGCAGACTCCGCGCCGCGGATGAAACAGTAATATTTCATCCCGTCCAATTGCTATCTTATCGTTATTACAATTATTGCCGATTCTAGACAGATACTAATATAACAGGTGATCATGCTTAAGGGTCCAGAACTGAGTGCTCTCGTTAGTGATGTATATGTCACTTGACATATACTTCTATTTTGTGTAGACGTGTCTCGAGTTGCACTAAAATAAAATTACATCCGAGTAAAACTACACTGAAAGAAAAAAATTGACATTTTTAGTTGCAACAGCCAATTAAAAATGCTACGCCATCTAATTTTACCATCTAATTTATTGTAACAGCCAATCTTTTCTATCAATGTACATACTGTGCTATTAATACTCGGTCATTATAATTAGATTTAGGACATATAATAATTATTAATTCCACTTGAATTCCTAATATTTAACCGTGGATATAATTCTATAATTAATTTACATTAACTTAATTAATTTATATTAATTCAAAACTTAATTTATTAATGTTTCTCATCCGCTTAATAAATCCGTGTAATAAATCTAAAAAGTAGCTATACATAAAATTATATGGATATAGAACAATTTCATTCAAATATAAGATAAGTAAATACATACTTTGTTCAATGAATATTAATTTTTTTTGCAAAAGATATTTGCCTTGAGTTAGACATTCAAATACAATCAAGATGAGCCCGTAAAAGATATATTCAATATCACGTACAATCAAGTCCGATGGAGCATGTCGAGCATAATTCAACGAACGAGCGCAAAGGTTAATAGTGATTATACATTATTATACACGATACTTCTTATTTCGTACAAATGAGATTAGACGACTTACTCTCGCACACCTGCGGCGAATGTATCTAGGATATGAGTTTATTCACTTGCCCGGCGTAATCTGTGGTAACGTCATTAAATTACCAATAGCGCTGATATATATTGTCGTCACAAAAAATGAAATAATGAAGTAATGGATAAGTCGCGTGCTACAATCGACAGTGATTAATGTTTCAAATGGTTAGACATGTTTGCTTTTCAATTCTAGAGTCTATTAAAAGGGATAAAAACTGAGCTAATATTGCTGGTGAACATATCATTTACGATATTTTTGTGAAATATTTGCGTGTAAAGTTAACATTCTGTATGTGTATGTGATAGTAACTCAATTCACGGAAATGTTATTTCATAATTATTGTATCACTGAATCTTTACATGACAGTTCGATTATAATCTTGATGATCTATAGTCTTTTTATTCCTTACCGTTTAATACCGTGTCGTTCGTTGACATAATACGAAACCGTTAATTAGTTTCAGTCGCAAAATCCGGTTTAGAATAATTTCCTTATCAATCTTGGGATTAACTAGTATATTGATTTATAGATAGAAACTATTAATCTGTCATGATTATTTTTAATGATAATAATTTAATGATTTTTTGACGTTTTACTAACGGATATAAATAGTCTGCATAAATTATTATTAATACAAACAGTATTCTTATTTTATTATAAAGGTTTAGTTACCAAGTTTGCAATAGACTTTTGGAGAAAAACATCTTACATTTACTTTTTATTAAATAGTTTTAATAAAAAATTCATATATGTTGTTCAAATATTTATACATTGAGAAAAAATAATTTTAAAAAATTAACTAATATTATAACATTGGGAAAACGAATATAAAATAATTTCCTGTTTGCTTTGTAAAAAGAATTTTAAAAAATTCTTTACATATAACTCATAAAGCGCTTATCTGTTTCAAAGTAAACAAAGAATTATTGTACCTACATTTAAAATCACGTATAAATAATAGTAGTGTTAATATCAAATTCAAAATAGGTATCTAGGATAGATCTTAAAAATAGGAAAGGTAAATACAACATTCAAAATACACTCGAGATATTTAATAATAAGATATATTAAAAGTGGCGCGCTGTATGAATTTTTGGTAGTTTCGGAGCGCCCTGAGAGAACTCAAGGGAGGCCACCGAACGTATAATTACTTTGCTCGTCCGAGTTTTTATCTGTCTCTGGTTCGCCCAGTTTTTCTTGGCAGAGCGGCTTGTGGTCGCGAAATCCACAGAGTTTGCCGGCCGGTGACGGTCAACGACCAGAAAATACGCTCGATTGTATTATAGAAGAAGAATTCTTGCCTATACGATTGATCGGAGTCAATGGGTATTTGACGACCCGCAGACCTACATTTTCTTCAAGCTGTTGTGTGCCATTGCTCTCACCGTCGTTATTATCCAGAAAGGAAACGACAGATTTTCAAAATTTACAAGATTCTAAAAGATTTGGATTTCTTTGTTTCATCTAGATTCAGTCAGTTTTGCACAGGCCTAATTAAACGAATTGTTTTAAAATAGTATTTTTCTGTTATACCAAGTTTTGAATAGGGCTGTACTTTTATTTGAAAAATAATGTTTATAAAACAGGTATTTTGTATTTTGTGTTTCAGCAGAAACACATAAAAATATTATGTATTTTGTATTTTAAATACTGAAATTGACAATGAATCTTATTATTGAAATTATAAAATATGTAATGCATAAAACTTTCAATCTTTTGATTTTAAATACAAAATATGTATCTAATACTTTTATGTGCTCCGTTGAAATACAAAATACACTTGTATTGCAAAAACTGTGAAAATTTAAAAAAAAAGTATTTCACATACGTGTCCAGTTCTGGTTTTAAAATAATCGATTTTAATTTGTGTGTAGAATTGCATATATTTTCTTTTCTACAAAAGATAATAATTTAGGATAACAAATTAGATTTTGCATTTTTATTCTATTTTTTACTTTTTTATTTTTATTTACTCATGTCTTATTTTTTGCTTTTTGTCAAATCTTTCTTGATTCTCCTGACCTTAATTTGAATAATATAATAGTAGCTTCAAAGGTGAAGGCTTGAGAAATGAAAAGATTGTAAGTGAGGAGAGAGAGAGATAAAATAAAGATTTTAAAGAATTTAAGATGCAATCTGTAATTGTTGTAGTTACGACCGTGAAATTAACAGTAAAAAAACTAGTTGCTGACGCATATAGTAAATGATCAGCGGATAAGCCGCTTTAATCGGCATGAAGCGAATTACGTTCTTTATATTTGCTCTTCTCGTGCTTTGAACATGATGTTCTTATTTTCAACAGTTAATCATACCGATAAGGTTGCTGAAGGGATCGTCGGCTTGAAGTGCGAGCGCGCCCAACTATATATCGCAAGATGAATATGCCTGTCCGATGGAACCCGCTTCCGATCGTGGTTCGATCCGGTTTCGCGTTTCGGCGAGTGATTCGTTCCGGGTACTCTCTTTCTCTCTGCCCGGATTGATGAAGAAAGGAATCGAAAGACTTTACCGTTACATTCATTCAACTCGCGCCGTAATTACTGTTGCCACTCGCGGCTACGGACAGTCGGCCGGCGCATCGTTGAGATCGTTCCGCGGATGCTGCAGTGCCGTCGCTATAATACCGATCGTATTTATAGAGAGCCCGGCTTATGGCTGTGGCGTTTAAATCCCACCGATAGAAATACGCGTGAGTTACTTATGATGCCAATCGCGGACGTTATGCGAGAAAAGAGCCGAGCAAGATTATGGCGCCGCCGCTTGCGGGTACCAAGTGAATTACAACGGTTTGATAATGCGGAACGGGTTCCATGTGATATAATGCGGAACGGATGCGAGCATGCATTACGCTTCACGAACCTGGATGATGAACTTTATCGCTTGTCGAATTATAATCTCTTCCACGTCTCATACACATTACGACTCTCATATTTTCCCAAGTTTAGGCTTGATTCTGATTCCATTTAAAAGATAATTATTTTAATACCTTCGAACCTCTGACGTGATCATTAAAATATTTAATTATGTAAATTAAGTTTTTTAATATGATGACGTCAGAGAGAAGAACAAATTAGCTTCCCCGGGATATGAAGGTCTTCTCCGAGAAAATTTTTCGTTTTCATAGATTTAAAAGTTAACGAAAAAAGATGATAGCGATGATATATTATCTTATTACCATAAGTGCAGCTTTATTATTGTTATTTATCGAGAAATTAATGGACTATTAAAGCCACGCGAGGAGGAGGCAGATGCAACATGTCTCGTTAACACGCAGCGCTTCTTCTACGAAGAAGTTCCATGAAAAACTAATCACGAACCTCGTAATTATTTCTAAGAAGTCGTTTACGTCCGAATAAGCAGTGAATCGTAATTTTTTGTTAGAGCCAAACCTGTTTTGTTATTTATTCGCGGCTACTGTACGCCAGTTGTACAAGTGTGTTATACAAACGGATGAGGAGGAAACGCGTTACAATATTTGAAGGTTATTTTTGGATATTGATACTCATAACGTTTATTTGATAATGATTTGGTAATGATTTATAGCATTCGAAAAATCTACGTTGTTTTTTGTACTATACATGCATGTGTATTAAACATGAAGGCAGCATAAATCATTAATCTCAGCGATGCAACATGTTTACGTGATTGTGTATAGTCTGCTCATTTTTTTCTTCCCCTGAAAAAAGGAAATGATGTTTCAATCGATGCAAATGTAAGTTAATTGTCTTGGCTGATGAATTGTCTTGGCTAATATATTTACCAGCTTCCAGCGCTAGCCTGGGCTGTCGCGGAGGCAGAAGCATACCCACCTCCACCACCGTATCCGCCACCGTGTCCGCCACCTCCACTTTAAATGTAGAAAAATTAAATAATAATAATTACAGAATCATAAATTTTAATAAAGAATTAAGTATAAATCTATAATGAAGACCGTACAAGTATTGATCAATTGCAAAATATTACCATACCGTAAAGTATTGAAACCGCATACAAGTATTGATCAGTTATAGAATATTACCCGCAACAGCCGCCGCGTCCGCGATGACCACCATGATGATGATGTCCTGTATGAGAAACAGGTACGACTAAAACTGGTATCACTGGTACTGTATAACCTTGTTGCCCTAGACAAAGCGTGCCCCTATTATGCGCAATTATGATGGAGTTTAGCAATAGCAATGTATATTAATATATAATTAGGATATTATGTGATATTTTTTAGACGTTATATTTATTACTGTTATTATAAATTGCAAATTTCAGCTGAAAAAAGCTAAGCAAGCAAAAAATATTTGTTATTGTCAATTAACGTCTTAATCAAAATTAATATTTTTTTTATATGTAAGAGATTATTTAATATTATGATTATTATTACTATTAATATTATTTATTTAATATTTTATATTTAGTTAAAAAAATAAGTATTGTTTATATAGCTTCTTCTTTTCTTCAATTCGCTCGATGCTGCATCCTGAAATTGTCATTAGTGTTTAAGCATTATTTTCAAACGAGTTCCTTGAAAATACTTATGATGCGGAAGTATGCCATTAATAATGTATTTCTCATTTGATAATTTATTTTTTATTTAACATAATGCATGAAAAAATTGAGGAAAATATGCAACAGTTGTCGTATCTAAAGGAATCAAAAGGAAAATTAATTTAATCGAACATGCGTTTCAATTCTGAAAAATATGCACAACAAATTGTTCATTTTTACAATTATCAATTAATGCAATATTTGATGCGAATTCTGCATAACTATAATATTACAGATATTATTACAGATATTATTACACTAGTATATATAGCTAATTTTTTGTCATTTATTTTTACAGCTTATTTTTCCGAAAGTTTTGTACCTATTTAATGCTAATTTTTTATTTAGAAAAAAGTCAGTTTTAAGTTGATAAAAGATCTGTAGTACAAAGGTTTCAGGCATACTTCAACACTGAAGTTAATAGATAAGTATTCATCGACATTCGTCGATTATACTTCTCTCCTTTGTAGTCATGACTATAATTTACCTTTGCCACCATCACCAGGACAATGCCCACCTCCGCTCGAATACCTATCTCATCCCCCTCCACCACCATCACTTGGATAATGTTCACTTTCACTCGAATACTCACCATATCCTCCACCATATCCTCCACCATGTCCTCCACATTTGTAACAGTAGGATCTCTTTTGACGAAATTTCTTCTGATCACCCTTCAAAGCCGAGTCTATCATACTCTGTGCCTCCATCTTTTCCAATTTCATCTTAAGCACTTTCGTTTTGCTATTGAGATCGATCTTGTCGACCTTGAAACCTTCGTCTTTCAATTCTCCCGCAAATTTGTCGAGGTCGACAGGTCGATGATTTTCTGACTCTTCATTTTCATCATCTTCTACTACTAGGATGACAGAAACTAGTGGCTCTGCAAGCACATATTTTTTATTCAAATCCCTTCTAAGAATTCTCTTTAGCTCCATTCGCTCTTGCTTATCATTTCTTGCAAGATACTCATTAATTTACAAATAGTAAATGTCAAATGAAATTTATGAAAAGATACGCCGATGAGATATGAGACATCATATGTCATTCGTTGATTTATACTCACCTATTATGTCAGGTAACGTTTCTACGACTTCATTTTGAAACATTTCCTCCGATACATTGCTGCTACTATTTTTTACAGCATACAAATTAATTATATAGATTGTAGCATAGTGTTCCTTCTCGTCTGAAGATGATGCGGGCGGTTGCAACTCGGTCGATAATGTGCGTTCCTCGTGTGCATTTACAGCTGTCTCTGATAATCGCATAAAAAATAGATTGATCATTACGTGAACAGAAATAAGAAACTAATCGATTGATGTAAATTGGCGTATGAAGAATTTTAAAGTGACGATTTCATTTATATGCATGCTTCCTGACATCATTGTTATTTTTTTAAAATAAACGTGTTCTTATCAGCTGCATGTGAATAAAAGCTCGCTTTAAATTCTACAAAAAAACATTCAAATTTGTGACAAATGGATAGAAAATTGTTTGTAACAACGTTGACAATAAGATTAAATTAAACATTCAGAATATATCAAATATATATCAAATGAGTATTATTTGTATAAAGAAAATAATAATTCTGCAAATTTGCAAAAAAAAAAACATTAAAATAGTAACGTTATCTAATGGCGAATTCGATTGGAAGCACATCTAGTCACACATCTTAAAGTTGTACACTGATTTAATTTGAATATAAAAATAAAATGCAAATATTTCGAATTATAAAATATATATTTTATCTAATAGTACAATAAAATGTATTGAGTATTTCAGGAGATTTAATCAGGAGATTTCTATGTTATATATAAACATATCTTTGTATTATTTTGTGTACGACGGCTTTAATATGCGTCCAATCGAATTCGCTATAAGTAAGAAAAATTTGCGTTAGTAAACTTTGTAAATTTACAAGTATTGTTTATGTCACTAAAGATTACCATAATTAAAGTTAATACATTTAAATGCTAAATTCGTTTAATTATTATTGAAATGTAAAAACTAAAAAATTTTTTTTTAATTATTCCAAAGAAGTAAAATGTACATTGTATACGAAAAGATTTTTATTAAATAATGACTACAACTTAAATGATTACAACAGTGCATTATTAAGAATTTCATGTACAATGTGATCTGTTCTCTCACCTGGCGAAGTCGGCAATCCGAAAATGACCGTGACAAATGTACACAGGAGCACTAGGCTAAGAGCGCGAACTGCCATGGTGTCAGGATTCGATGTTCTTAAGATGCACTGCATGCGAATCCTTTAATCTCGCCGCTTTTATAGTCATCTATCCGACACGCATTTGATCCTGATGTAATTATGTAACGTTCCACCTCCATCGCTTTTCTCTGCGCGTTGCACACCACACCGCGTCGAGCAACCACTGATTTTTGGATTTTCCGAGGGAGTCCCCGGTAGTATGCGCGTGCGCTCTGATACTTTTCTTCGAGGCAAAGATGCAATCATGTGCATCAAGAACACCGAATAAAATTCAAAATGCAAAAAAAAACAATGCACTTGATAATTTAATATACATAGCCTGTAATTTCTGTGTGTATATAATTATCTTGTGGTTTTTTATCGTTGATCATTCTGCTGATAATGTTGTAAGAAATTTATCAAACGAAATTCTTTATGTTATATCATTAGAATAAGAGAGTTCTCTTTTGCCAGCAAACGAGAATGGATTGAAATGAATTGAAATAGGTTCAGATTTTCAGAAATATTGATTCACGAATATTAAAATGAATGCTTTTCAATTCCTGAATGCATGTTTATTCATTTACAAGAATTGCATGGAACATATCTCTATGCCTTTCAATCTAAAAATAATATTAACTTTTTTTGTATATTGTGAATACTATTCAATTCAAAATTTTAAATAGGAAATGCAGTTTTTCAATCCAATTGTATCCAATTGAATCCAATTGAATCCAATTGAATCCAATTAAATTAAAAAAAAGTATTCGCTATTTAAAATACGCATTCGGTTAGAAAAAAAATTCAATTCATTTTAATCTATTCTCGTTTGCTGGATTATCTTAAAAATAATATTAATGAGAACAAAATAACTGGTGTATGACGTATAAAAGTTAATAGCGCAGAAATTAATAGTCAATTAGCCATTTTTCATTACTTCTAAGGCGTTGTTAGATCATAAGGAAACGATGAAAATAATAGGAACGAATGAGAATCTGGTTGTCAAAGAGCTACTAAATGACTACTTGGAAATTGCATCAACTAGTAATTATCTTTTCTGAACGGTGCTTTATGCAGGACAGATACAAATAGGTATCTTTATTTATTCATTAACTCATTATTAACCTAACCTAGTAATAATCTTTAATTATTCACATTTTTTTATTTAGTATTATATTTATCGCATATATTTTAACATACTTACGTAGCCTTCAGAAATCGTAGCAACGTCATTTCATTACTTTGGCTAATAGTAGAATGATTCCCCGAGCTATTATTGTAATTAAAGAGTTTCCATACATTAAACGTGAAATGACGTTTGCTAGGATTTCCCGAACTCGAGCACGTATATTTTTTCTTAATTAGTGTTGAAATTGCAACATTCTCTCACGCTACTTAATAAATTTACATTTCGATACAAAAAAAACTATGAGATTTTGCAATTCTGCAATCTCCGTTTACTTGTAAATTAATTATGATTTTTTCTTAACATTGCTATACTGAATCTTCTTTCATTAAATATCTCTATGGTGTATTAATTTTGAAATTAATATTATTTTTATCAATTTATATATCTTATTTTAATCTTATATTTTATTTTAATTTAATACAAAATGTTGATTATATATTGATTAGTGTCTAGAATTACGATCAAGTCGCATATGCAAACCATCTGGTTAATATTTCTCTGTTTACTTGGATTAATATTTCTTCATTTGCTCGTAAATTAATTAAGCAACTCTCTTAACATTGTTATTTTGAATCATCTTTGATTAAAAACTTATAATGTATTATAATTTTGAAACAACTATTATTTTTATCAATTTATATTTCTTATTTTAATGTTTCTATTTCATTTTAATTTGATATACACTATTGATTTTATAGTAATATTTTATAGTAGCGTTTAGAATTACGATCAAGTCGCACGTGCAAACCATCCGGTTAATATTTCCTGTTTGCTTCGTGTGGTTAAAGTCGTTGCAATCACGTTATTGCGTGTCAATTTTGCTTGTGTGTAAATTTTCGCATATTCTATTTTATCATCGATCATGAATGTATTACCTTGTTTATAAAAACATCAATACAAGTTTCTTAAGTGCATGATGTAATATTGTATTTTTTTTTTTTTGAGATTGATTTAACGACAAAAAATTAATTCAATACGTACTTTTATGATCAATAATTGTGCTTTGAGAAATCTCGCGTTTTGTAATTTACATTTATATAGATAAGATGGAATTAGAAATAATAACAATAATAAGTTACGTACAATTATCGTAATAAATGATGTAATATTAATTTTTAATGTTATAAGACAAATATCTAAAATATTAAATAAAGCAAAATTATTAATTGATAATATTATAACAAAAATAATCACACATTATAGCCTCGTTTCTTTTTGTGTAAAATATACAATATTAATATTTTTATTGTCGCTGCTCATTCTTGCATTGCAGTTTTTCGTATGCGTCATATGAACGTTGCAATATATCAATTAAAATATATCTTTTAACACAACACTTTCTACTGACGTCATTAATAACGCTCATCTAAACGGAAATAATTAGATTTTTTGAAAAAATATGATAGCGCTTGCAGATTTGATTTTCTGGGATGATCCGTAATAGTACTTGCAGGTATTGTTACTAAGAAGGATCTAGTATCGTATGTAGTTATTCGAATTGTGCGTAACTAAAACCGCATGAATCTTCAATAACACAAATCATCTTCCTGTTGACTATAAAAGAATGCGGAGTTCATTTAGCCTTGGCTGAGATCGAGATAAATCGAATTTAGAAATTAATCGTTTTGATGATGGAGAGTCGTGACGAAATCCCTTTGAAGGAAGATGCCGAAGATGTCGAAGAAGGATCTATTTATTAACGGGCCATACATTTCGTAACAATCTATTAATGCGATATTCCATATTTTCAACATATAAAGGAAGAATGAAGCTTAACATGTATCATCACTGCAAATAATTTATGACTACGTACCGTAGATCATTGTACGTACCGCGAGTATGCAAATCTATATAATTGCTATTATAGTATAAAAATATTATAATATAAAAATATGCAAAATAAGATTATTTTGAAAATATTAAGAAATAGTGTGTATCTCATTCGTTTATATATTTTTCTCACGATCCGAATCAATATCGGCGATTGCATTGAGAAAAAAATATAGTCAATTTTAATAAATAATATTTAGTTCAATACTGTCAACTAAACATTTACTTACAGTAAATAAATATTTATTCAGTAAAAAAGAATAATTATCAAATCAAAATAACATTTTTTGTATCAAATATATCTTTATATTAATCAATATTTAGTTTGGCAGTATTCAACTAAATATTTATTAAAATTGACTATATATTTTTTTCAGTGTGCATATTGATTTAATTTTTTATAAACGAATCATAAAAACTGATGATTAATAGATAATAAGCTTATTACTACAATTGTTTTAATTTACACACGCAATTGCATATTTTTATAAAGATTTTTATCTTAAATACTTAAGTAGTACAACAGGAACTTATTAATCTTGTACTCTCTAAAAAATATCGGTTAACACCTATGTGATGTCTATGTAATTCTCACTATATTGGTGTTAATATTAACATCAATACAGTGAGAATATAGACACTACTATTTTTTTTTAGAGTGTAAAGAATAAAGTGTTTTTTAAATAATGTTTTTTAAAATTAAATTATTTATTTTATTTTATATAAAATAAATAAACGATAATATATATATATATAAATATATGTGCACAATTATATAAATATATGTGCATAATTGTTGAGCACGTGTGGACAATTATTATACAGTTCAAAAAATTAATTATATACTATAATCACGGGGATTTTCTTTACTATTTTAACAAATTAATCATTCGGCTCGGTAATTTATTGATAACATCCTATGAATTCCTTTGGAAAAAAAAAGATGCTAATTATCGTTATATTAGGTGTAGTAAAAAGAAATCCATTATTTTTGCATGAAATTGAATGGAAAAATAATGAATTTCTTTTTACTACACCTAATATTATATCTGATACATTATGCCACAATTATCATTAGTATGTTATTATCAAATAAAAATCTATTGATAGTTTTAACCTTATGCTCCGACAAATATCAAGTTTGCTCTTCGTTAATTGTAAAGTATAAATAATAATCGAATCTCTCGCAAATAATGCCCAGTTTCACGATAATTATTTTTCGTCTTTTGTGAGTCAAACTAAGACGATCAGTGAGTCAGTGTTGAGACTTTGAATCACAAATATGCCAAGTTTCTCATAAATATCGTAAATTTAATATGATATCGTTACTTTTCTGATTTTGTTATATTCTAGTGTGTGTGTGTGTGTGTGTGTGTGTGTGTGTATATATATATAGAGAGCTATTTTTTGCTCTATCTATTTCGTATCCCTTTATCAATTTTACAATTTTTGTAGATAATGATATTGTGAAAGAAGATGAATTATATTGATAGAGATAAACATTTATATACACACAGAACTTGATTTTCGTTTTTTATTAATTGCAAATCTTTTTATCTATATATGTATTGAAGAGTTCTTTCTTCGCGCAATATTTCTAAGAAATTCGAATTCATGGAAAGATAAGTGCTATTTTTTTTTAAATCCGTATATGATTAATTGTTATCTTTGATGATATACGAGCTGAGGAAATAGCATGTTACTACGTCATATAATATATAATTTGTTAAAAAATTGACTTAAATAAAAAATTATCTTAATTGATAAACAATTCGAAAAATAAATGCGAGATATTTATCATCATTTAAAACATCGGTTTCTTTATATTAGAGGATACCTTAAAGGATTACCTTTTCGATCTTGACCTTGATACATGTCATAGAAGTGTGAGGGTATTAATCAAACGATAGCGTCGCGATGTCTGTGCATAAAAATACAAAATGCTTGATGTGTGAACATCATGGCATATATATTTTCGTTGTCGTTGTCAATATATGTTCTCATTTTTTTATAAATTAACTCTCATACACTTTTCGAAATGTACTTATATAAAACTCATTTTCAAAATTTCATTATTTTTTTTCTGTATATGATACTTTATATATGATGGATAGTGTACATAAGTAATCTTCCAAAGATTTTAAAAGTTATTAATAAAGTTAAAAAAAATAATGTCTTATTTCTGTCACATACACACACACACACACACACACACACACACACACACAATATTAAAAAACTACTCTATACGCTTCCTGTCTAGAGACGTTCGACTTTCCACGCGAAAGGAAATCTGCCTCACCTCTCTCCCTGTCATGGAGCATAAGACTTTTCACACGAAACAAAGGGAAATCACCCCAGCGACTTTCTTCTAGATAAAGAAGAAGAGGAATGGACTTTGCTTCATGTAGAAAGTCGTATGTTCATCAGTATAACGAAAATAAGATATTATTTTTTCAATTTTTATTTGTTAATAATTTTTGAATGCACGGTGACCGCCATCTAAAATTTTTTGAAGGTCACTTAGAGTTATGATCTTGATAACATATGTCAAGGCTAAGATCATCGAAGAGGTATCCTCTGTGAAGAAATACTAAAAAGTATTTAAACGATTCTTAAATGTTACGTACGAATTCTTGCTGATCAGAAAGGCTTTCTGCAGTATATATTATTATAAATATATAGTATATTTGCTTAAGTACGTATTTGAAGCAAAATTTTATTCTTTCTACTGAATTAAGTAACCAAATATTTAAATGATTAATTAGCAATATATAAATATCAAAGTTATGCGTTTACGTAAAATATAATAATTTGCATCAACGTGTACATAACGTATAAACTATGCTTATCTTCTTTACTGTAGCACTGGATTCCAGTAAAACTTTTATTTTGCTTGTATATTTTTATTTATCAATTAAGATTAGCTACAGTAACAATAATAAAACTTAATTATTCTTTCTGTATTGTATTAGGTATCTAATTTATATACAATTTACATATTTTATATGCTTAACTATCATCTATATGAACAAAATTTTAAATGTAACTTAACATAAATAATATGTAAATATTTCATGTAAAGTTAATTTTTTAAAAATATGATATAACTTTGATAAATGTTAATGAATTATTTAATTCACGCTATCATTTATCCGTCATTCTAACTTACTGTACCATCTGCTGATGGCTAAAATGATTAAAGTCGTTGATAAGACAGATTTCTATTATTTTATAAGTTATTATTCAGGCCATTTCGGTTATTTCAAAGATGTCGCGATTAGTTCAAGATTATATCTTTAACAATTCCGCAGGGATAACTAATCCGCACAATCATTTTTATGTAATACTTTTAAAAATAAAAATCCAAGTTTAAAGGTTGGTCGAGCATTTCGAATAAATTAATTATTTTAATAAGTAATGATTTGAGAGTATAGGTATAGTATATTTTATAAAAATATACACATATATGTAGCTGCAAAAATGGAGCAAAACTTTATTATTTATGTTTAGCATTGTTTTCTCGATTTTTTGCGGTTTTGCTTATACTGAAGAAGATCCAAACTTCTAGTCAAAATATTTGTGTTTTTGCATGTAATTCTGTATTGCGCATTAACAATCATGAAGACTCTTATTGGTTACCTTGTTTCTTTTTATTGTTTTATTATTTATCCTTTTAGTATAAATTAAACAAAGGTATTTAATTTTTATAAATTTTTATGTTATCACACACATTTTTATGTTATATCACAAATATTATCTTTATATTAATATAATATTTTTCAATATATGTGTATATTTTATCTTTACGGGATACCATAATCGAAAGTTATAAAGTTTTTGATACTAACTAAAATCTCAATATGTTACTTTCTTTTAATCCTTTTTGTCCTTTTTTTCTTTTTTTTCTTTTAATCCTTTTTAACCTCGCATCGAGCAAGGTTCATGTTTCATTACAACTTATCTTCGTGCGAATCGGTTTCCTGGAAGTACGATGAAGGAAATTTTAAAATAAGAGGAGAAATAATAAATTACGTCATGAATCGCGCGTACACATTGCTACATCATAGCTGAATTGATACCATCATCAGAAATTTTCTATTATCAAGTATGCTTTATTATAAAAATACTATTACAAATTATCAATAATAATGTGATAAATTTTAAATATTAAAGAATAATGTATTTAATAAATACTTTTATGAAAGATGATATATATATATATATATATAC
>NW_017259198.1:1159899-1164894 GCF_001594045.1 Atta colombica
ATATTCAAATTTTTATTGACTCAATTAATTAATAAGTTAACTGATAAGTTAGAGAAGAAGCAAAATATTATAAATATGGCTAATTCCTTTATTAATTAGCATAAGATATTTATTTAATAAATTGAATTTATTATCAAATAAATTTTGTGAGTACATATCAATTTTTATTTGTATTTTTATCATACAATATCGAATAATTTATCAACAGTTTGCGCGAGATCAGAAATTAAATCACTACCAGAATACTCTTGTTTAAAATTTTTGTTTTCAATTCGAAGACTTATCGATCCATGATTTCGATCGTTCCTAATATCGTGTAGCTGATGTTTAATTGAAAAATCTGGTCGGGAAATTCTACGATTCGGTTGCCATTTGTGGATGTGAATCGTTGGCTTTTGTTCTTGTCTGGATGTATCAGACACATCGATGTTCAATGTTGGTCGATTTGTTTCATCCCACGGTTTCGAAATAATTAATGTTGGTCGATTGAAACGTTGATCTAAAATAATTATTTTAATCATTAATTACTGACATAATAAATGTTGTTAATTAATTTTTTAATAATTAAAAACTGAACGATAGTAAAATAAATGTGATAATTATTGATACTCGCCATTGTATCCATTGTTTGGGTCAATGTTTGAAATAGTCAATGTTGGTCGTTTGAAACGTTGATCTGAAATAATTATTTTAATCCTTAATTGTTACTTTGATACAATAAATGTTATTAATTAATTTTTAATAATTTAAAAACTGAACGACAGCAAAATAAATGTAATAATTATCGATACTCGCCAATGTATCCATTGTTTGGGCCAATGTTGCTCCATGTGGGATATTGCATATTGACAGCACCAACTTGCGAAAATTGTCTACGATTATCACCAATTGTAAAGGATTGCGAGAGACCAGTGGAAGATGCAGCACCGGTAATTGCTTGTCCATTTTCAATCGTTCCAAAAGAAGTTGCAGTTGATTGACCAAAACTAAGCGAATGGCTTTCAGTTTTGGCATTGTTACCGTTATTATAAGCTTCCGCGGCTGCGGTAGAAATTCCTGATAATCCCGCAGAAACAGTCGTCGATTTGCTTACGGAAACGGAAGATCTGGAAAGCAACTGTCTTTTAGGATGCCTCTACATAATTCGCAAAACGTATTCGCAAATATGTAGACACAGAATGATGATTACCGCACATAAGATACATACAGATGAAAACTAATCGCACGTAATGAAAAAAACAAATGCAAATTTTCATTTTGCATTTGTATTTGCGAGCTATGTTTTGCGATTTGCGAATTATGTAGAGGCACCTTTATATGAGTACATATATGCTATTAGAAAAGAAATATTGACAATAAGTCTATTCTTTATTGAAGGTGCAATAAGTGAAATGAAACAAATTAGATTTGTTTCACTTATTGCATCGGTGTGCACCAGTTCAGAAAATTTTTCAATAAAGAACAAATATATTTTTTAAATTTAATAATTAAATTAAATTAAATTTAATAATAATTGAAAAATAATCGAAGTAAATTCGACTGTTTTACACAAAAAAAAATACTACAATTCTATAAGTATTGGAGAAATATTTAATTTCTAATAAAATAATTGAAAATTAAATATTTGTGCTTTTTTCATGTATTTTCTCATAATTCTATCTAGTTTTTCTTCTGCCGAATGCAATTAGAAATGAATTTTAAATTATACATTATTTCATACACACCCATCAGTCTCATACCCCGTAGGACGATCGTGAATCTTACTTTCCGAAAAGCTAATACCATCGAGACTTGCATCCAAACTGACAGAATGAGCATTGTTATTCTCTCCAGTTAAACTGACAGTCGCTGTAACGGGAATGAGGGAAAGAAGACGCATCTGGGATTCCTCATTGTCTAAGATCTTAACGATTGATTCGGGTATTAATTCTGGCGGTGTATTCCATTGTCGCTCGTATTCATCTATTCAAAATTCAATGAAAAGTATGAATTCACAAGCATTTAAAATTTAGATGATAAGAGAAAGTTTATATTTTACTAAATTATATACTTGCAGTTATAAGAAGATTGAGACTGAAGTCAAACACATACACAAAATTCTTATAAATCTCCATCATAACACTCATAACACTCATTTACGAAACATAAATATAATCGATACATTCGAATAAATTTGTACTATTTGATTAAAAAAATTCTAAAATATTTTTGAAAACTTAAATTAATTTTTATTCTCGTTAAAATAAAGAGAAAATGATATTTTTATAACGAGATATTTTATAATGAGTAAATTATAAAAGACTTGCGTTCTATACATATAGATACGATTGAACAAACGTATATCGATGTAACGGAAAAAATATGATTCACGTTTTGCTCATTTATTTGCTTCATATAAATTAATAAAACGAAACAGATATTATTGACTGTTCTCTCTACTGATTATTTGCTTTTAATCATTACAATTTGTATTACATTGTTACTTAATTATGCATTTTTTAAATTATGAATAAAAGGAAAATGCAGTAAATGCAGCATATGTATTTGTTGTACTATATGAGCTTTAACAAAACATTTGAATTTATGTAGCGCATGAGAAAATATATATTTTGTGGTTTTTTATTTTTTTCTTTCGCATTTATATAATTTCATTAACTGATATTTAAGATTAAAAATTAATATCTAAGATTAAAAACTATATTTATTCAAAATTAATTGTTCAAAATGTATGCAAATTTATTGCAAATTTGAAAAGTAATGCAATATATATTAATTTTTTAAAATTACGCATACACACACAATTATATAAGATGAATCTGATTATGAATAAAAATTAATCAAACCGCAATTCATTAAAGTTAAACAATCACAATTTATTAAAGTTAAATTATGCTAAATAATAATTTTGTGAGTATTATACTATATCACAGAAAATAAGAAATACTGATGATATGGATAACTTTTCTTTTTAGATTTTTTAATTTGAAATACTAACATCACTATTTATTTATATGATGAAAAGGTTTTAAAAATACTATAAATATATTGAAAGCACAATATCATGATACATCTTACAGATTTAAAACTGATATTTTTAGCGGAACTTGTAATATGATATGCTTGCACTTATCACATATATGCGCAGTAATACTTATATTTTCATCTTGCAGAAATATTTCTCTCACCTGCCCGTACAAACGATAGCGCGAACGTTAATAAAAGAATGCTGCCAATGTTCTTCGCCATGTCTGAAAACGTTCTGACTTGATCACATCACGCTCCGCCCTTTTTCAATAACTAAGCATGACCTTAGATTCATCATTAAAATACAGGACGCGTTCGACTGCGTAATTCTCTTTAGGTGGATTATTGCTCGATGACGCGAATCACGAGACAGAACTATAATTCTCAATGATTAACAGATACCAGCAATCAATGAACTTTTTGAATTATAATTATTTAGCATATACGCACGTCATTAAGTTAAAGAATAGATTATAATCAAATTTTATAGACATGTTGAAATAGGAACAATAATTTTTTATCTTTTATGATAGTAATACATAACAGTTTTACTAATTGATAATTTTTGTTGAAAAGTATCGATTAAGATAATTTAAAAATTTTTTAAATAATAACAATTCATTAATGCAAGTTTCTCTCTATTTTTCTTTATGTATTTATTATTCCTTATTTATTATTCAATTGTGCTGTATTTTTTTCGCTCTCATTATTTTCAAAAAATTTTAATTGTTCCATTTGATTGAAATGACACTATTGATATTCTTCTTTTTCAAATAATATTTAAGATACTTCTTGATTCTTTTTTATTGATTCAGTTTTGCTTTTGTGAGTCTTCTCTATCAAGGCGAGGTTAAGGAATAATCCGACTGGTTAAGAAATAATAGTTCTGTCACTAAAAAGAATCTATTTTCCATCTAATTTTAATATATAAACAATATATAAACATGTTTTCTATTTTCTATTTAACGAGTATGATTATTCGTAGAACGACTTTTTGTACTTACAAGATGTATCTGTGAAGTTAGTATTTACAGTATAGCATTTTATTATAACTTCCTCTAAAGTACCAGATGCTATCGAATATCGACATCCGTCAAGTGTCCCCGTTTCTTTTAAACTAGATTATTATATGATATTTCAGAACAAAATTCCATACACACACACACACACACACGCGCGCGCGCGCGCACACACAATTAATAATTTTTGCACAGATTAGAATATTCGTACTTTACGGAAATGTGTTGATCTGATAATTTTGAGCATTTTTAACAATAGTTCTAACATGTTCAAAATGTACATTTCCATCTTATAAAAAAAATATAAAAATATATATCTTTTTTTACTGAATATTGTGTTTTATTGTATACGAGGAATGAAAAATTAAAATTTTCAATTATTTATTTGCATTAAATTATTTACTTTTATCAATGAAATATAATTTTAAATTAACAATAAGATTAAAGAACCCTCTAAAAAGATGAGGCCTGGAACTACAGTCCCCTTAGCCCCGATATGAATCAGGTATTCATGGATTATACAATAATGTCCGAAGTGCTCTTCGAGATGTTCTCTGAGTCAGGCTTTTCTTTTTCATAGTCTTCACGGAATACGGTTTCCTCAGAAGGAAAATCGTAAAATGAAAATGAAAGATTTTCGTTTTTTTTCGATACGCTGCTTGATGCAGTACTCTCAGATATAGTATTTTCAGATGTCCCTAAATTCTTGTTATCTTCCAATTTCTCTTTGTTATCTTCCAAATTTTCTTTTTCCTCCATATTGTCTTCCTCAGGTTTTAATCTTTTATTCAGTATAAATTGATCGTTTATCGAATCAATATGTTCGTTTGGTACAGTATTTATTACGTATTCATGTATTTTATTGTTTGATATGGTGTTTACAGGTGTCGATTGATTTTTTGTAATCAAATCCTTCATAACACAAACAGCTATAATAAAGCAAATGCTTAAT
>NW_017259198.1:1164994-1167293 GCF_001594045.1 Atta colombica
CAAGCTATGTAATACGTTATTAAGTTGGTGGTAAATTATATCTAAGAGTGGTAAAGCGGGTACTGATTTTTCGTTCTTATTGTCCAAAGTATCTGTATTTACAACGACTGGATTATTTACGTTCGCTAGTTTCGGAAAATCTTCACGAATGGGTGATTTGATTTCCGTCTTGATTTCCTTTGTGTCTGATATTTTTTCCGTCTTGATTTCCTTTGTGTCTGATATTTTTCCTTTTGATTCGATTAGCACTAAATCATCTGAATCATCTGAATAATTGACTGGATCATCATCTTCCGAATCGTGCCATAATGGATAATGCCATGTATATGTAGGTTTTCGGGGAAAACCTATGCATACATTACAATATAAATTTATATTTATTTTTAAATAAAAAATGTTACTGACATCATTTATTAAATTTATTAAATATAATGAAGATATAATGAAGATATAATTAAAAATTTGTAAAACGTTTTCAAAATTTTTCAAGAAAAAGTATGCAATTTTCGAAATATCGTTATACCTATACGTACAATATTGTATTATGTAATAGTGCGGCGTTACAACTTTATACATTATAATGCATTAGCACTTGATTTACGAACAATATTATATTCTCGATTAGCATTATATAAGAATAAGGGAAAAAATAGTTATAACATTTAAACGTTATAACTTTGATAAATGCATGAAATTATAAAAATCAACAATTGTTAGCTGCAGTTGACAGAAAGTTATTAAATCGTCAATTTCATATTATTTCTATAATACAAAGAAGAAAGTTAATAATTAATTAAAGATATTCTCGATTGTAACATTTTTTTCCGCTGAATATATTACTATTCTGATTAATTTATTAACATGTAATATAAATCATAAGAATTAATTATATTCATAATTGATATTTATTTAATTGTCGGCATTCTTTTTATGTGTGGTTTATTAAAAATATATACATATGCTACGTTCTGTACTTTGTTTTTATAATGTTATTTGCGTAATTCACATAATACTTATTCGTTAAAAGCATATATTACATAAGTATTCTTGATATTCCATAAGTGTAAACTAAAATGAAGTTCGATATAAATTTTTTGCATTTGTAATATTTTACAAATGCAAAATAATTTACATCAAAAATTGTACAGAAATGAACAATTGCACGAATTTTCGAATGCCGTTTAAATAATTATATTAATATCAAATTATCTCAATATTAAAAAATGTTAAGTAATTAATTTATCATACCTATTTTATATTTATATTGAATAATTTATTATGCGACTCTAATAAAAAATGATTAGAATTGTATAATACTTAGGAAAAATATATATTTATATAATGATATATAATAATATATATATTTACTATCACCTGTTATCCCTTGCACAATTACGAATATTGCTAATAATACAAAACGCTTCATGATTTCACTTGATGAATTAAATTTCTTGAACCGCAATTAAGTAGAAGTAAATGTTTAAGATAGATGAACCTTTCTGAATTTTTTCTTAAGTATTCCCAACTTATATACAGTCAGAAAAATAGATATCTCGTACTATCAAGTAAAGCTAGTAAGTTTTAGTATCAGCTCTAAACATTTGGTCTGTGTTAATAATCCACTTTTCGTTATGTATGTATATACAGGATGTCCGGAAAGTTTTGACAAAGCGCTTGTGTGTAAATGGAGTGGATTAAACTGAATCAAAAAGTCCTTCACTATTTTGTAATTCTCGCAATTTGTTTTTAATTACCCATTGAACAGAATGTCTAAAATCAAATGTGCATAAAATAATTTTAAGATACTTTTAAGAGTTCTTTGAGAAATATCCTTTAGATATTTCATGAAAAATTCTAAAAAAAATTTTTAAGATGTTTTATGCGTTAATTTTATTCGATTATTTGGTAATCTTTATCTCGTTTATAATTGCGAAAATTGCGAAATAGTAGGGGACTCTTCGTCTTAATATTTTTTAATCCTCTCTATCTGTATACGCTTTGTCATAATTTATCGGACACTCTGTATACAGTACTTCTGTATATTTCACGATGCATTCTACTGTAAAAATTTGGTAAGCCAAAACGTTAGCTTCTAAAAGTTCAAAAAATATTAAGTCTTGTTTTATTGGAATTTCTGAAGGCTTGTAAGAATTTTAAAAAATCCTAAAGACAAAATATAATGTAGATACAAGATTAGATATAAAGCCTAAGTTATTTTATGAAATGCAATATTCTTATTCATTTTTTGTGTCTTAGATTATAGTTATACAACAGAAGTCTATTGATATATATATATATA
>NW_017259198.1:1167393-1169469 GCF_001594045.1 Atta colombica
TTAACGTGTTTAACCTTGTTTAATCATCTGATTCAAGTATTTCGTGTAGCCTTCTAGATTTTATGACTCGTTATGCATTATTAATGATTAAAAGACGTGACATTCTTTTTTTAAAGACCATTGACCTCAGCATGTACAACTTTTAAGACAATGATTAGTATTTAAATAAGTTATATAACACGCGTAACTTTTTCTTTCGGATGTACTTGAATACAAACAATCGATCTAAGAAGCAAATTGGCGTGTAATATAATCAAAGAGATTGCATCAAAGAATTTAAATTCATTACAATTTTTTTCCCGGATATCCGCCGTTGGTAGAAACGAATATTCACGAAAAGTGCGAGTTTCATTAAGCAAGACATTTCGTAATAGATTTATTGTACACTTCTCATTATTATATATATAATTCATAAGGCGCACTTATATCTATTGCAGAGCAAATAGATAAACAGCTTATTGAGAATTATTATGTACATTTGTTTTCTCATTGTTCGTAGAAATTTTTTAAAAACTAAAATTCTTACAAGCCTCCAGAAATTCCGACAAAACAACACTTAATATTTTTTGAACTTTTGGAAGATAATGCTTTGGCTTATTATCACATTTTTACAGTAAAATGCATTGTAAAGCATACAGAAATACTGTATGACATATTTAAAAAAATTTTGTATGGAGATCTTGATTTTGAATAGATAGGGATTAACATATACATATACATATATATAAAATATCTGTACACTTGGCTGTAGTGGTCATGCTTGCTTTATTCGAAGATAGAGCATGGTACTTACTTACTTTCCATAACAATAGGGCGGCCAGGAAGGAGCAAAGCAGCTGTCAGATTATTGCGTAGAAGATAATCAAATTCCGCGATGGGTATTTCCCAAACAGCCACGTCATTCGATTATTTGAAAGAAAAAAAAGTTTACCTAGAAAGAAAGAAAGAGGGGGGGAGGGAGAGAGAGAGAGAGAGAGAGAGAGAGAGAGAGAGAGAGAGAGAACAAGGTTATGAGAAGCAAGTGATGCTGAGAAAGATTTATAGATAGAATATTTCGGTCTTTATCATTGAGAACTCGAAAATATTATAGATAAATTTTTGGATGACTTATGTCCAATTTCTTCATTTCCAGATAGATTTCCAGAAATTGCGGATAATCTTATCCAGATATCTCCATTGCAATTTGGAAGATATCTCTTGAATAAAGTTATCTATAGAGGTGAAGAAATTGAGCATTAATAATATTTATACAAAACAAATTCAAACTTCGTTTTATTATTTTTTTCTCTCCTTTACAGTAGAATGTCAAGCGATAACAAAATTAAATTGAAAATTGTCTTATAATTGGGATGTCATTATTAAGTAATTAACTTTACTTTTATATTGAAAGATAAATAGAAAAGAAAATATACAAAAATATCGTTTTTGAAAATAGAAAATAAGTTTACAGCATTTTATAGAGAAATGTGTCCGGTTTTATATATAAATCAATCATGTTAACAAAAATACTTCTTTATGAATAACGACATGAATAATATTTGCTCATTCTTATATATTGCACACATTTTGAAAATGACAAGAAAATTATGAAAAAATTACAGATTATTCTAAATCGCATAAAAGTAATACAACAAATTTGTTTAGTGACGATGTATTATCTGGATTGTAAATTATTTTAATAAGTAATAATTTTCAAATCTGTGCTGTAATAGAAATGTACTATAGAAATATACTATAAAAAATTAGAAAAATCCCAATTTTTTAATGTAAGTAATTTATAGTTATTCAAAGTATTTATGTAAAGTTATATTGTGATGCATGGATGCTAATTGTTCAATAAATAAACAAAATATTTATTTGTTCTAAAGCTTTGTAACTAATTATTAAATTGGAATGAAACTTTGTATAAGTTATTTTTAAAACTCAAAGTACTTATAACTTGGTTTAAAAAAGTTAGAGTTTGTTTATTTCTTAATTATATATCATTTCTTAATTTTAGTAATTTTAGTAAAATAATAATAATAATAACAAGTAAGTAAATTATAAAATGTATGTGTTATTTAACAAAAACAAAAC
>NW_017259198.1:1169569-1183701 GCF_001594045.1 Atta colombica
ACATTTTTTTGATCGGAATGCCACCATTTTTCACCGGAATGGAATATTTTTATCGCTCATATTTAAAAAATTTGAGTCACGTCGAGCCGTGACTAAACGAGCAACAATATCATGAGTAAAAGGCGATGCATTTTACTTATGCTGTATTATGCTGTTCATAATTAGTTTGAATGAAATATTACTGCGCAAAGAAGTTCCGCGAATGCAACTGAGAGGGTACTAATTTGTTAGCTGCTAGCTGATAATCAATTGTTTGCAAAGGATTACTCTGATCGATTAATTGGAAAATACGCGCTCGAGCTTCGGGCGCGGGTTTAAGGGGACCAGAGAACGATGGAGTAATCACTAATATCCTGGATCGATTATCAGTCTAACAGGATGTGGAAACCAGCTGCGATCGTCTAGTGACAGACTATTATTATTTATAAATAATTACGTGCAAATTGACGCTATTAATGGTGATACTGGGTGAAATATCGACTAGTGAAAAAATTATGATTAATGGCAATGAATATATATTGGATTTCGCAATTAAAGGAAGCTAAAGTTACTCGTAATCAGAATATCAGAAGTGATAGGTCACGGAGAAATATTCTTATATCTCCAAGAGATATTAGAGATATTTGAAGTAGCAATGCTTACTATCCAACAATAAGTCTCGATACTATCTAATAAGTTTTCTTTCAATCATAAATACTAAGGAATAAATTGAAAAACATATTGATTATTTCGATTAATAGCGTTATTAGTATTAATAGTGTTCGGAATATACATAATTGAAAATTAAAACTTTTCCGGGATAGGTATTACGTGTTGAAACATGTACATTTGTTTAGAAAGGATTTAAAAAATTAAAAAATTATAGAAAATCAAATTAAAGAAAAGTAAAAATTCTACTCAAATAATTCATAAATATTATAGAAGCGAATATATATTGTGTAACAATGAAACAAATATCTACATATGTATCAGTTAAACAGTTCGGAAAAATACTTCGTTTTTCTTTCAACTTGTTGCAATTTTATATATGAATACAATAACTTGATTATGGAATAATTTTCGCGCCTAAATTAAATTCATAACCTCGTAAATGCACGTGCTCACTAAAATCTTGCGTGAATAAAAAACTATAATTAACGTTTTGACTTCCCGATATGAAAAAATTTATAATCTTGAATGTACTATTTTGATATTGGCTGTATTCTACAATTATAATCAGATGATTAAAAGAAGATGTTTCCACCGTCCATGATTATTTCCTACTTACGCTGCTATTATCGCAGGGTTATCATAGTGCAAATTGTAGAAATGAAATCATGTGTTTTTCCCAAATAAAAACAACATAACAAGAATTGAGATGATGTGATATAAAGAGCAAGATCACTGTCAAGGCCTGAATGATTCTATTCTATTAAAACAAGCAGAATTCGCAGTAAAAATGGCAAATTAAATGAATGCAGAATAACCGTGGAACAAAGAAATATTAAATCAGTTAATCGATTTTGTTTTCTAAGTAAATTTGTAATATCTTAACATATTAAATCTCGATATATTTCTAAAAAGTGTTACCTTATTTAAAAACAGTTGAATACATTTTTTCATAGATTTATATAGAAATTATAATTATTGCAAGCTGCAAGAAAAAGACGGAAGACTGTTTTGATTTTTATTTTTTACAAAGCTGTATTTTATAATCCATTTTAAATAAAAAACTATACCGAACATTTTTTATCAATAGTGAAATTGAATTTTATTTGCAAATTTTTATTATATTAACTATAAATAAAATTGCACATAGCAATTTTGCAACAAATGTCAATAAAATTTTATAAATTCGTCTGGATAATCCATATTTCGCACATGACGTTTATCAATAATATGACGTAAAATTTCTTTTGAATTTTTCAAGAACGTAATATTGCAAGAAAAAATGCTAGGAGGTAAGTGCTAATACGAGTGGATGCTATATAAGATGATCGCAGCACCAGCTGAGTCAGTCATTCTTTTGCAGACTGCGGCAACATCAAGATCATTCGGTCCTTACGCGATAAAGTAGTGATACATAAATAATAAGCAATAATATACGTAAGAATTATTATTTCTCGGTTTTTCCGCGTTTACTTACTTCATCGACGATATCATCAGAAAAATGAATAGTAAGATCTTCGTACTATTCGCTTTGGTTGCTGTCTTAGGATCCTTTACGGAGGCCCGATTCGCTTTTGGTTATCCCTACGGATGTGAGTAGACGATCTTGAAGATTTTTCCATTTTTCTCATTCATGAGCGAGTTTAACAATTTTCTATTTGTTTATTAATGTGATAATGTACGTTTGAATGCACCAAATATTTTAACATCAATTGCATTTCTGCAATTAAGATTCACATTTGAATTGCAACTACGATATTAAAGTATTTTTATGTAAGCAAATCTTTTTTACATTTTTTATTACAAATATTTGCTACTAAGAGTTCAATATATTAATATTTATGAGAATAGGGTGGGAAGATAAATTACGTACTAGAAATTAATATATTCATTGTAATTAAAAAGAAATCATGAGTTCGATGCATAACATTTTTTTTCCATAATTTTTCTTTAATTAATCACTTCTATTAGATAATCTTTTTAGTGTTTTATGCAATGTATGATATAATGATATCGAGTGTAAATATAATGATATCGAGTTAATTCTGCAATGTTAATTATTAACGAAATAAAATTATTAAAAAAAGAATTGCTTATTGCAACATCAAGGATAAAAATTAAAGCCAGTATTAAGTTATATAACAACAATATTGCGTTTAACCAGAAATAGCTGACGGTGCGCGGGAATTTCAGGATAATTGCGAGAGTAGCAAACGCAGCAAAATTCCACGACGAATTCGATATATAATTGATTTTATGATTTTAATCAATGCCAAAGAGGAGATTTGTTGTCAGGCTGTTGGCATTCTCTTTGTGAACGTAAACATTCAGAAATTATACGATTGTAGATAAAGATACTTCGAAAAATGAATAATTAAGAAATCTTTTATTTATGACATTAATTATTTTGCTATAAATATAGTCACTAATCTTTACCAAAAATCTTTTTATAAACATTTTATAACTTATCATTAAATCACTAAACAAGCTTTGATTTGAAATTATTTACGATGATATTTGAAATTATTTACGATAATTGTGCAAATACGTTAATTTGCATGAGGCAATTTACACATTTAATTTCTTTTTCTTTTTTTCTAAGATTATCCATTAATGATACTAATATTTTTTATTTTTAAATAAGGATATAATAGATATAATAGATTTCAGTCATCATTATTATTTTATTATACACGCCTTACACGTCTATGTTATTCTCAATATTTTATTCTTGATTAATTACAATTATTATAATATTAAATATATGACATAATATTAAATATATGAAAATTAGAAAAAGAAAATAACACGTGCATTATGCACAATTTTATTTGACGCAACTGACATAATTATTCACGCCGATTGTTTTGTGAAATGTGGAATGTGGAAATATATAAGATTGTTGCATTAATATCGTTAGTGATTAAATCGTCATTAAATCATCATTAAATCGTCGATTGTTAAGAGCGTGAACGATATTAATCGTGATAACCAAGATTGATGTTCGTCTGTGCAACCATGCGTTTTCCGTGATACAGCATGCTCGTCTGCGTATATAAACATATGCGTAACTCACACGACTGCTAGCCAAATGAAGATAATTTGACGCCTGTAGACCGTGACCTCATTCCGTTCTTTACCTTGACTCAGAAGATACTTTCTTTTTCATTATCTTCTCATAATTTCTCTTTTCCGTTTTTTTCTCTTGTGCATGACACTCTATTCCTATCATATAAAATATACGGCTAATTGACTTATCAAAATCTACTTTTGTTTAAACAGGTGGAATTTACCAGGTGAAATATATTTTTTAATATAAAATTTACAATATATAATATGTGTGCATTTGTAGTAATGAGATAATTAAATAATAGAAAGGTAAGTTGAAAAAGAGTTTTAATTTAAATACAATACCAATAAATAAATGAAATGATGAGATGAAACATACGTAAATATCAATGATTCTAAACATTACAATATTATCGAAAAAAAAAATGCTATAAGTACGTGATTTATCAAGTTAACGTGACTGTACAACTTTAATAATTTTTTATGATTGATATCACGTTCATGGTTAATCACGTATTGTTAAATTATCATTAATTTTTATCTAATTAAGCTGAAGATAAGTCAATGATAAAAATAATTTGTTCGTAAACTATATTTTAATTGGCAAGTTTTTTAATAATTTGATAGACTAATGTTTTTATTATAAATAGTTCAAGTTCAGGATTTTAATTGTCGTATATTTTATATGAATGATTTTTAAATGTTTTTAAATGTTTCCCGAATATTAATATCTCCTTATAAAATACTACATGTATATGTATAGCATTTAAACCTGAGCACATTACATTATCTTTATTAAACATTACTATTTACAGCAATAATATGATTAGTAACACATCTATTAAATGTTATCTATTATTTATTACATTAAGCATTATTATACACATATTGTAAGTGTGACTAGTATAATATTTCTAGTACATAATTGGTCTCTCTGGTGATGGAATTTCAAGATATGTTCATGAGACATATTGCAACTAACAATGCTTTTTCAACTAGTAGCTGAGAATCATCAACAAAACGAGTTTCATCTTAAGTAACAACGATCGATAAAAAAATTGCTCTTCTGTTTTCGTTTTTTTTCGAAGCTGGAGAACAACACGTTGACAAACCGTTCATCATGATGTCCAGAGTGAAGCGAGAAATTGACGATTCGAATGGTGAGAGTACCACCAAACCTACTACCAGTCAAGCAACTACAACCTCCTCGACAACAGATCCCACAACAACATCATCATCGACCACACCATCATCGACTACACCATCATCAACTACACCATCATCGACTACACCTCCAACGTCACCTACAACCACCCCATCCACTGAACCAACTACTACACCAACCACTACCACAGAGGCGACGTCTCCCACGACTACTCCGACCTCCACTTCTGCCAGTACTCCCACATCCACTTCCACTACTCCAACAACTCTATCCACTACGCCTAGTACAACTCCAGAAAGTACGAAACCGACGTCCGAGAAACCAAGCGACATTCAGCCACGTTCGAATGTCGACGAACCTGAAGACTCTACTAAGAAACCTGAACCTAAAAATGAAGCACCAACTCCTGGACCATTTGGCACTCCCGGATTTGGATCCGGATTCGGACCCGGATTCGGATCTGGTTTCGGACCTGGATTCGGATCCGGATTCGGTCCTGGCGGTTATGATTCAGGTTTCGATCCCTATGCTGGATTCAACTCTATACCAAGTTATAACCCGAACTATGCATGGACCGGTACAAACAACGGGCCCGGATTCGCATCCGCAGGCGCGTCCGCTGGAAGTTTTGGATATCCAGGATATCCAATGGGATTTCCCACGGCGGCTTCACCGACGGGATATCCGACGCCATCTTTCAGTAGTCGAGGAGGATTTCAAGATAATTTACCAAATCAAGATAATCCACTAAATAAGGATGACTCACCGAGCAAGGATATCTCACCGAACAAGAATAATTCACCAAATCAGAACGGATTCAATTTCGGTGGAGGTACGAGCATGAACCCAAAAATGCAAGGACGAAGACTGACTCAAAATTTTGGAAGATAATGAATGAATTGGGGTTGCATGCTATGATTTGAACATTTCTCGGTGTGTGTAAAAGATCGGCAAAAGATTGAAACCAATTGGATATCAAAGGCAAAGAAGAGACATCAGAATTATGTATCTCGAAATTTGTTTGGCGAAATCGTGCTGATGTTCTTTTAAAAATGCATGATATTCTGTCGAACGTAATTGGATCTTATACTATATAAAGCGACTAATGTCGTGATAATAATTTTCGACATTTATTTATTTATTTATTTATATCATATTCGCGTGCGTTTGTACATTTATATTATTTATTTATATATTTATTTACTTATATGTGTGCATTTATGTATTTATTTATTTATTTGTTTAGGTAACTTATATTAGATAGTTTATATTAACTTTTATGATTTATAAGTAAATGCAATCGCATGTATATGCATGATTTTTATATGTTATTATTTGTATCTTATCGTGTACTGTATTTTTTCGCAGATCCGTATAACCCAGGACCCGGATTCTTTTATCCAGGACAATTTCCTAGTTTTAATGATCCTACTTTTAATATGATCAAACAAATTCAGGCGCAGATCGAGGCGCAACATAAGGCGTAAGTCTTCGAATAATATAAATAATTGCAAATGATTGAAACATAAAATTAACTTGAGCGGAATTTCTTGAAATTATATTTATAAAATCATTTGCACAATTTCAATACTGTTTTAACATTTAACAACAGAGAGCTCTTTCAAGTCTACCATTTAGTTAATAAAATCTCTCTCTAATATAAATTCTATATAAATTTTAGATTAATTTTTATCAATAGGTATATTAAATACGTATTTAAAAATATTGAAGTTATTTTAAAGTAAAACTTTTTTATGTATAAAATTTTATTACATAATTAAAACAGCATTGTCCCTATAATTAATTACTGTAAAATTTTGTATTATTTATTCTTTTGGTAATATTTCTTCCCATATTTCGTTTTAGGAACTGTCTATCTAGTTTTTTATCCTGAAGATCAAGCAGAAACATTCAATGTTTTGTATCTAATATTTTTAATTTTTAAAAAATGTAATTGCAAATTATCTCATTCATATATGTTTCTAAAGCACATTATAAATAAGAATTTGTATTGTATAGCAACATGGAGCTCCATAATCGTTTGGCCAATGAAGCCGCTAATTACGATGGCAAACATTACGGTGGCGGTATACCTCAGGTTGCGAGTGCCAGCATTGGTTTAGGCCCATATGGTGGTTTTCAATCTGGCCAAATTAGTCCCGTGAGTTTTAATTTTTTTCATAAATTATCGCACGCAAAAAGCAATACAGAAATTGTCCAGTTAATATGCTTCATTTTGCACACAATCAGATTCCAGTCTACTCAATATAGTATTATTACTGGCGATCTATCCGTCATAGGCTTCTCCAGGAATAGAATCCAGATTTGCTGACGATCTTCCTCCGCCATCGGGTAACAGCTATGGAGTATTCTCTAGTTCGAGCTCCTCCAGCATGACCGGTCCGGATGGCAGGCCGATTAATCATAAGTCTTCCATTACAGGCGTTAACGATAATGGAAAAATTTCTTATCGCACTCTATATGATTAATTAAATTACACTCTTAATTGCATATGTTTATAATCATTAATTTACTATCATGTACTGTATAGAACGTACCATAATGATGATGAAGTTTTATAATTTAAAATTGTTGATGTTACAAAGTAAGATTGTAGCATAAAATTCTCAAAACTCAGGCTCAAATATTTCCTTAAGATTATCACACAAATACTCAAGTTTCTCTTAGAACTAACTATTTGTTTCTTAAAAGTTATAACTTTTATACACGATATACACATTTAAAAATCTTGACAAAATCTTTATGAGTGTTATGTTCTACTCGAATAATATAGAGTAAATACAATTTTATATTTTTGACGACTATTCTGCATTTAATTATTACATTTATATATTTAATTTATATATTTAATTAAATATATATTCATATTATTGTATCTACTGTGCATAAATTAAACTCTTGACGCTTTTAAATTGATTTCTTAATTTTATTATGTGATGATTAAATTGCTTTTAATAACATGATTAAAAAATATTATAGCAATATTTACATCATTAAAGTTTTACACACAATTTAATAAATTATTTTATAATTAATATGTGTCGTCGCTGAGTTTGGTCTTGCTAAGTGGCGGTTCAATTTTATCATCCACTATAGGTCTATCTCGTACCCATGTGTTATGATCTCGAAATTTCACGTTATCATGATTTCCAAAATGATAATTCCAATTCATTTGATGAGGCTGCCGAAAAGTTCGTCCATATCTGGGCTCATTATACCCATGATAATTAGATTGAACCTGTTACGATAGAAGAAGAGCATATCTTTAAAATATTGAAATATTGCAAGAAATTTTAAACTCATTTCAGATGATATATATATATATATATATATATAGTTAAACTGTTGAGGAAATAAAATTTTATGTATTATAAAATATAAAAAATACTTGAAGAAATAAACATCTATATAAAATTTACATTAAAACATATAAACAATATTCGAATATATAGCATATAGAATTGTAAATAGAATTCTATCTAAAATCTGTACACAATTATTGTATATATAGATCATCGAAAGCTTTAATTACTTGAATATTGATTTTCATGTATTAAATCTCATATAGTGGAATAAATGAATTTTCTCACCTGTGGAATGTTATTAAAATATAAATGCGCGTCTATTGAACGTGGCGAATTTATTGAATGAAAAATTGGTTGCTCATAGTCCTCATTGATACCTCGAAAACTATTGATTACTGGAACATCATCAATCTTAATATTCGGTTTTGCTTTCGTAATAATGCTAAAATACACTTCGGTGACAATATTTCCTTTTTCGTCTGATTTCGAGGAAATGGATACGTTACAAATACTATATTTGCAAGAATTTTCGTTTGGTATACTATCGTTGTTATTCACAACGACTTGAATATTATTGATTATTTTTGGTTGTTTTGCTGAATTTTCCTACAAAAAATTTAATTATCGCATTACTTAAAAGAGCTGCAATAGTTTTTAACGCCAATATATTATATAATTATTAACTTTCTAATAATAACATTAATAGAAATAAAAGTAATAACATTTACACATCACTAGAAATAACATAATATTTGAAATGAAATAATTTTCATAATGATTAATTCGAAACTCTGTAAAACTTCTTAATACAGAATGAAAATTATTTAATGCCATCTTACAAATTAATTTTAATCTCAGTTCAACTTATTCAATTAGAAAAAGATAAATTAGTTGAATAGAAATTAAAATTAAACTTTAGTAAAAACGAGTATAAATGTGTAAAATATTAGATAATGATAGAAAATAGTGGAAATACAAATAAGGAAATAGAATTGGATTTAATATTAGTTTAATATCTGTAAATTTGATAAATTTGGTAATTAATTATTTATTTTATTAAATTAATTTGATGATAGTAAATGTTCTAACATTTATGATACTTATGAGTATTTTAAACACACCTAATGATGGATTTTCGACTTATAAAATTTATATAAATTCGATCTATTTATATAATATCTCTCTCTCTCTGTCTCTCTCTCTCTGTCTCTCTCTCTCTCTCTCTCTCTCTCTCTCTCTCTCTCTCTCTCTCTCTCATGAGTGTTCAACATAAACTAATATATAAATTTGAACTAATTTTGGAATATATTCAGAATATATATACATTATATTACACGTAAATGTTATTTGAGGAAGCATAATGTTGCGAAATAGATTTGATATTAGCTTTAATAGCTTTACATTTGATAAAATACGATACATATAAAATTAAAAAATGAATAATAGATTATGCGATTAACTGAATAATAATTCTCTTAAATTAAATTGAATTGAATACTTTAATTTAATTCTAAATCTAATTTTTAAATTAAAAAACTGAGTTTAATTTATTAATGTTTACACTTAACATTAAATTGCATTATTTCTTAATTTTATCTTTCATTATCTGCAAAATAATAATGCTTGATAATAATTATTGATTCTTATATATCATAATTTACCCAATTTATATAATGTTTAATTTTAAACATTAAATTGAAAATTAAATTTAGCTCAAATTAAATATAAACTAATTTTTAATTTTTGATCATTATACTATTCATATTGTATTATTTATAAATTACACCTATTATATATAAATTTAATTTTTCAATTATTTTTAATTACGTAATCTATTATTTGTTTTATTTTATGGATATGAAAGTTGTAAATTTGTTAAAACAATTATAACATTATAACATTCGCATTTTCTTGAAGAACTAATAGTTATGATGTACAAATGTCTAAAAAATCCACATGCAAATACGTAAAAAAATGCGCAATTATACAATATTTATTGTTTTGTATAAAAACTCACCTCACGAGACATAATTATTTTTTTTTGTAACATCTATTACTCACGTGCAATGTATAGATCCTTCTTTTTCTCGGTTCTTTTACGAACTCGTTTCCCTGATGCCAGATTAATGTCGATGGATTAGATGTACGCAAAATTGATTCTGGTGAATTAGCAGATTTTTTTAAATTTAAGATCGTGAAGGTCGGATTGTCTAATGTTTCTTCATTTTCGTTGGAATCCAAATCGACTTTTGACGAAACTTTGACACTCGTGCTAAAATTATTAAAAATCATGATCACAAAACAACCGGTGAGAATTATTCTCGTTTGCATTTTCATTGTTCGTTTGCGAATATACTGGGGACACTGATTTTTCATAAAATACTTGTATCAGGATGCATGTTATTTTAAAGAAGGGATAAATAGTCATAGCGGATGTATATAGTATATATAGTAATGACAATCATTATTGTAGAAAATTGCAATGACCTCCAACTCGTAAAGCGTAACAAAGATAGATTCAAAGAAGCAAGTATGTACTTTTCTTAAAGGATTCGGACCAGTGATTTTAATTGCTTCCTGAGATCGATATCGCAAGATCCAAGCTCGTAATATAAATGAACGATCATTATATGTAAATAAGATCGTTAAAGGAAAAAATGACAAATAAGAATTTTACACATTTAATCGATTATATATTCTCGGAAAGATGCATGTACCTATCTACATAAATTTCTGAAATCAATCGTTATCAGTGTATCTTCTAATATATTCCAGCAGTGTACAATTTCAAAATATGTGATTAACATTAACATTAGAAACGAGACTAATCTATTACAACGTTCACTATTTTCTGAAGAGTATACTTACTTTCGCGCTGAACAAAGATTCGCTGTAATCATGATTCATTGTGAATAGCTTAACGGAGGGTACGATGAATACCCATGAATGACATTATCTCGCGTCTATTGCGATGAGCAAAGTGTTCGTTCTAAAATGCACCCCGTTATGGTCCGTTGCAGCCAGCACATCAGTGCTAAAGTAATTTCAAATCCTGTCACCCTCAACGGTTGGCCAAATCCCAATGTAAACAAAGAGCGCAAGGGCCTCATTGAGATTCATTAAAACTCTTGTTGCCTTTTTCAACGCTACGAACTATGACGGTTCTCTTCCCAATCACACTGTCTTTGTTCATAGGACTTCACTTATTGTCTCAACGTTAAAAGGTTTATCTTTGTCATTTGATTTAATTGTTTATTAAAAGCAATGCAAGACCAATTGTGTAATGAATAAATTAGAGAGAGAATTCTAATGGTGTCATCCTTTCCTATGCCGTATTTCGTGCGTCACGTAATAATGATTCATCCGTACAGCAGGCGCCAAATGTTCGTTTTGCGATCGCGCTTAAGTTGTTCGTGCCAAAGATGTAATTATGCAGTGGCGAATCGTCAGGCAATCGCTGGATATCGCATTACGTAAATCTTCTTTGTAAGATCGGTGATTACGAGACTTATGGGCATCACGGTCGCACAATGACGCAGAATTCTCATTAAGTGTAAATTCTCGAAAGTGATTGTATTTCGTTGTGATTGTGACCGAAGAATGTTTATTTCCGAGAAAACAAAATGCGCCGGTGATTAATTTATAATCAATTTTCTAAGTTTGGATTGTTCGTTTTCTCGAGAAATATTCGACGGTAACGACTGATGCGACACGATTGTGCCGTAAAAACTGTATTTCAAACGAGTTTTTGCTGTTCTTGCTGTTTCTCGCACAATTAAACTTTACGCGTTTGTCTGCCGATTGTATAAATATATGTCCTTTTTTCCACGCATGTTTTTATCAGTTTCCGGCTTTTCAAGCATGCACCAAGGATACACCCTTGATTTCATGAGCAGGTAGCATTTATTGTCGATGGAGCGTAGAAAATGGAGTGCCTAATGTAACATGCCTAATCGAGCTTACACTATTAAGCATCGATATACTCGGAGACGTATCTTGACAATGTAAATATGTTGCAAATTAATGTTCTGGCGATCCAAGACTGTTCATTCTCCCACGGAATATACTTCACAAAGTATCATTATTCGTAGATGCCGAACAAAGAGCGCATAATAAACATATTAGAAAAAAGTTCGTGGCGTTTTTTTAATGCCATCTAACGGGAAAAACGCCACGAACTTTTTCCCACACTAATATCCCACACTAATATCAATTCAGGAGAAAACGATTTATATATCTATGAAAGAGGAATTTGGGTAATAGCGCGTCGATATGTTAATATGTGCTGACATATTTAAATGATTTTAATATATTGCAATATATTTAAATCATGGAATTATTCATAAACGCGGAAAAATATTACAATGGTTTAATAACGAATAGAAAAATAAAACTCAATAAAAATAATTATATTTCAATTAAACGATTAAATTGCAGAGCTATAAAATGTTGAATTTACATACATTATATATATCTACATACTAATAAATTACTTATACTCATAAAATTATATTTATGAATATTGCAATAATCCTGAAATATTATGAATAATTATTCATTTGAATATAATTTAATTACTCACAGAATATGGAAAAACTCTGTAAAATGCGACTAAAGATTTTATGTTAATAATTTTTGCATAGTGTCGATCAATTTTTCTTTAACTATTTATGCATGTGATATAATTAAGAAATAATCCATATCTATTAGCAGAATTGTTAAGAGTATTTTAAATTACATTTTTACAATTTATTATTTTTTCTTAAATTCTTTTTATAATTATATTATTATTGTAGGTATATAACTTATTTGTAATTAAAAGAATTAATAGCATATAAATTTTATGATATATAAATTTAAACATTATATTATATAAAAATGAAAAAAATCATGAAAACTCAATATTCATTATTTTAAACGAAACATCGCGGAGATTGCCGTTAATTTTCTCATGCGACACCGGCACCGTTGCCATACGAATTACAAGACTCGTTTAAGACATGACATATGGCTTTGACGAACGGTTTCCGAGAAAACAGAAACTCTTTCCGTAACGCGTTTGCACCCTTCCTTTCACCACGAGAATACATTGGCCAGAAATAGCTGGACGGTTTAAAACGATGCTTTATTCTAGAAAGAGTTGACATTTACGGCTGTTTTTGTAGTGATGGATCAGTGAGAGGGTGGATGTAGACAAAAGTAACGATGCTGTCATTCTGTATCGTATAGATAGAAATTTATTGGGCTCGCAATGCTAACGCCTGTCTGTACAATTATAGTCTCGCGCGCTATGTCAATTATGTACAAAGGATTCTTTCGTTTAATCGCGATTCGTATACTCATGGATAACGTGTATGCACACGATTCAAAAATACATTATGTACAAAAATACAAAAGAGAAAGAAGGAGAAAAGGTATTGGCACACTCGAAATACATTCATGTAGGCAAGCAAAGCGCGTATCACATGGCTCAGATTTGCAGTTTCACTACCGGCAGTACAGGTTTCCGAAAATGGTGCACAATGAAGTACGTTCACCGGTTTTGGTTATCGCGAGTGACACAGGTCGAAGGAGCACCTAACACGTGGCGCAATAGTAGGAGTTCAGTCTTAACTTTTACAATATGAATAATTCACGCGATTTCTACATGTGCTTATTTACTATACAAGACAACGTCTTGACAAGTTCGAAATTAGAAATATACATATATATAGCTATTAGAAATATACATATATTTGTATATGTATATTTCTAATTAAAATTTTAGAATCTCTTTGTATGAAAATTAATAGTAAAATTTTATTATAAATTCGAATTTGACCGAGAGTTACTCTTTAAGCGATTTATTTAATTGCACTGTTTTGAAAAAAAAAAAGTGATGCTATGTATATGTATATGTATATGTATATATATATATATATATA
>NW_017259198.1:1183801-1193068 GCF_001594045.1 Atta colombica
ACACACACACACACACACACACACACACACACACACACACACACACGTATGCATATATATTAAATTAGAATCTATTACGTCTATAGATCTACACATGACTACTATAAATCACTTAAATTATGCGAGAACCTAAGTACTAGAGTGATATATATACATACACGATTTTATACTCAAGTCTCAATAGAAGTCTCCTTTGAATAAAAATTTCGATATGTTTAAAAATTCAATGGAGAAATAGCAATTTTAATAGCAAAGTCTTATTTTACAACCAGTGAACACGCTCAATTAAACATATCGTGTTAACTGCGTGTGAAAATCTTGTAAACAAATAAGTAATTGACTGAATGTTGGCCTCTCTTCTGCTGACATCGCCCAGCAATATGCCATCACTGCGAACAACTCGTCTGGACAATTTATTGGTTGTGCCAACCTGTATCCCTCTCGAAGGTAGGATGCCATTTCAAATGGATCCACTTCTCCATAAGGCTGTTGCGCCAACGTCGTTAGTTCCCACAAAAAAACGCCGAATGCCCACTAAAATCGAAGAAAATAATATGATAAAAATGTCAATATAACATCATTTGCGTGTCATACATCATTTTAATGTGATCATTATCGCAATATTAATCGTGAATAAAAAGATCTCAGTTAAAATTTTAATTCATCAAAAAATAAAAATATTTTTTTAATGATAATTTAAAACAAATAAATTAAAAGGATTAATATTTATTTTTCTGCAGTATTTTTTATATTAATTCATATATGTTACTCACCACATCAGAGGCTGTAGTAAAAGTCTTATTAAGTAAACTTTCTATTGCTAGCCATTTAATAGGGCGATTTTCGTTATCGCCGAGGCAGTGATAATCCTGTGGAAACAAATCTCTAGCCAAGGCATTATCCGTGATTTGCACTCTCAAGTCATCGTCCACCCTGAAACATGAAAAATCCATGAACTTGAGATGATCGTCGAAAAAAGATCACGCAATTTCATTACTGCATCGTTATAAGTTGCTCTAAATGGAAATCAGACAGATACTAGCAATTAATGTCTTACGGTAACACGGTTGCTGGTTATTAAGTCTACGCGCAATTAATTCGGTAACGAGACGTAACGATTGCAGCTCTGTATGGCAATATAAAACCTGCCATAGAAACCCAGCTAAGCTATATTGAAAGCAATATATCTAGCAATAAAACTTATACGAACACTGAAGGATTTATAGAACGCAACAATTAAATCATCAAGGAAGTAATATAAAATATATTTAGTCGAATAATAGAATATTTTTAGTGATGCTTTAGTGATAGTCTCGGGAAGACTTACAATTATTTATCATTCTTACTTACACGCAATTTCTGGCAGCCAAGTCTCTATGAACAAGTCTCTTTCTGTGAAGATATTGTACACCTTTAGCAGCCTGAAGTGCCATTTCGACGACTTCCTGCGTTGTAAGAGCTCTTGGAGGCCCTTCGTTACTGAACTTGCATCTCAACAGAAATCTTTTCATATTTTTGTAACCCGTGTGTGGGTACAGCAGAAAAGGCGCACTTCTGTCCTCAATGGAAACACCGAGGACCGGAAGTAATGCTGGATGACTGAGTCCATACAAAGCTAAACCTTCCCGCAATAGAAGAGCAACCTTTTCGAAACAAAAAAAATTATACTTGAACATCATAGTTAGTCATATTTTAAAACATAGAATTATCTCTTTCAAATAAATAAAACATTCTATTTTTTAAGAAGATAATATGAATAAGAGATATATAGTTAACATATTTTATTCTTTATTATTATTTATATTGATTAATTATTCTCAAGAGTATTTCATTAGACTCTTTATTATTTTAAATTAACTTACTTGCGATTGGGATGCATGCTCGGCAGCAGTTTTCACTAGTACGTCCTTCGGAGATAAAGCACCTTCTTCATGGTAACTGCCTCTATACACGCGCCCAAACGTTCCCTCCAATTCAATACTAATCAGACGTACTCTGCATCTGTAACAAAACGAACAAAATTAATTATTTCATTCAATTTTATAACTTTCCTATTTTGCAGTATTTATTTATAACTCAAAATGTTATTTTTTTAACACTTATTGTGAAACAAATAATTAATCTATTTCTAAAAATAATATTCATTCAATCAGATTTTTGTAAAATTACTATTTGATATTTCTGATATTTCTTCTTAATTTAATTAAATTAATTGTTAATTTAAATAATAATTACCTTTGTACGGTGATTTCTTGAATTCTTTCATGAAGTTCTCTGTTAGGGCGATCATCTAGTCTTCTATAAGATGATCCTGACGCAGCAGAGGTAGGTGGAGGTGTTTCTGGTGATAAAAAAGTTTGCGCAGGTCCCACTCCAGTGCCTCTTTCCATACTGCACGCTGAACTGAGTCCTCTGGATTCTCTGTAATTCATAAATCTTTTATGCATATTCAATAATTCGTTCAATTATTCGATTTTTTTTCGATTTTGAAACGGTACGTTTCACTCACTGTAGAGGATCTCGATGTCTCCTAGTCTTCTTATCACGTACGTAATAGATAATAATCAAAACGAAAATAGCCGCCATGAACGCACACGCACAACCAATTGCCACATAGAAAATCTGACCGCCGGAAGTGGAGTCAGGGGCAGCGACTAGAACTTCTTCAGGCTCGGTGGGAGTCTCTTTCAAGTTCATACAAATTTTTTTTCGCTTGAACTCCAAGCTGGTCGTATTCTTTCTTGATACCGAGACGTTTATTCGGAGACTGAGGTCGACCTCTATATTGTAGGGTCCGCAGTGCAATGATAAGGCCCATGTTTGTAAACCACCAACCGGTATCTCGCCAATGTGGGAAATGTTTAAGGAACTACTCAGTGCTGTAGGATTGCTGATATCCACGAACATCGTATATGGTAGCTGAAAGTATCAAGAATTTCATTTTTATCTTATTACTGTCTAACTCTCTCTGCAAAGAAATGATAAAAAAGCTACCAATAAATCAAAGTTTATGTCATACAAATTAATCAATGAATAAAATGCATTTGTAATGTAGAATGAAATGACGAAAAGGAAGAGAAAAGGAGCGCACATAAGAGCGTTCAATAATTTGAAAACTGTAATTCGCAAAGAATACGCAAAACAGACGGAACAATGTTGAAGAGTGTGAGGTTTGGCTGGCTACCGCTCCGTCATAATCTCAAGAACGTTGAACTATAATCTCGAGCATACCATTCTCGGAAGACAATTTGTGCTCAGCGAGAGCAAAACGAGTCCAGAGGATTTGCGAGAACAAGAGTGGAAAGAAAACGGGAAGGATAAGGGGTGGAAGGAAACGACTAGGCGATGCAGAAGCTCGCAGCTGATTACTAGCTCGCAGTGATGATCGGCTGGCCACGAGGAGAGTACCTCGTCAACTTGTCGGCTTGTCGCTACTGCTATCTAACGCTCTCCTGCGGTCTTTTACGGTCATGAAGATTGTGGCTGCCGCACTATATGACCAGCCAGGCAGATTCTTCTAAATGGACTAGCGGATTTCCAGTTAAGAATTTAGATGGCCGAAAAATGAAATTTTTTCTAATCCTAATTCTTAATATATTTCAGTTCGTAATTTTATTAAAATATAACATATAGACGCTAAAGGAATAATTATTTTTTTGTTTAATAATAATTGAGAGAATAGGAAAAGAAATATATATAACTATAATTACAGTAATTAAAATATAAATGTACTTGATCACACCTGCACTTTCTTTAACAATAAATACTACTATGTAATTACTTATGACAGATGGCACGACAACATGGGTAGGATATTAAAAAAAAAATATTCTTGCGCGGTTAGGCCTTTGTACTTTTGCAAAGGATGTCAATTTTCATACAGCTTCGGAAAAATTCCCATATATACCGCGTACGATTCACACAATGTAACTTCTGCAATCTCTCGTTAATTTTCAAATCCGCCATATGCTTCATTCTCAATACAAACGACGTTGCGTGATGCGCGAGGGAAGGAAAATTGCTACCCGCGCTATACAAATACCCACGCAAACGTCTGATCGAAATTGAATGCGCTGCCTGGCGCGTAAAGCCGCCAGGAGGATTCCCTTGATAATTCGACGTGTACTGTGACGCGTCCGGAAACCGCTTTATCGAGACACAATTCCCGCAGGTTTGATGGACAGGCGCTGGTTTAAGTACCATTCAAGCCACTCGGTTTTGCCGCGGAGGTGACGGATGTCTTTGCGTCGCTCGTCAGTCTTCCTCATCTCCTTCTTTAGTCCCTCCTTCCCAGTTGTCTGCTATATGCCGAGACAACTGGAAGAAGTGGATGGACCACTTTGTCCCGCTCCTGGATCCATCCTTTTTTTCCGCGCACCGTCGACGAGTCAATCGGACACCCCGCCGCATTCTGCCCACTTTTCGCCGCCACTTTGTCAATGTACCACGGATGTCGACGAGCAGCGGGCAGAAGTGGTTTGCGTAGTTTTGCCGATGACTCATGAACGAGAAAAAGAGAGACAATCTGGTTTCGATTTTATATCCCGCATGAATATGCAGCTGCGCGATTCTCACCATCATAACTATCACACCACGTCCGCCGCGTCGTTATATTAAGAATAACATAAAATTAATTCGCACGCTAGGATACTCATTATTTATTCAGAATGTATTATTTATTCAGAACAAAAAGTAGAAGACGTCTATAGGTAGATTTTTAATAATATTAACAAATATACAACGAAAATAGAAGAGAGAAATATTGATGTAAGACGAAAAGGAAATATCGGTTTTTAATTAAAACACGAAAAAGAATCTGAGACAATTAATTGTTTCCTGATAAATAAATACATCACGTAATTTCCATCGCACTACGATTGAACACATTGCACATTTTATTTGTTCTTCAAGAACAAATAAAAGAGTTCTGAGAACTCTACGTCATTGCGATGCGCTGAAAACTTGAAAAACTGTAAAAGGTACGATATGCCTCGATAATTTCGATAAATACGCGCTATAAAGACATGAAAAGAAACGCGAATAAAGATTGGCTAAAAATCTCAAATGGCTGGACGGTGTGATCGCTGAACCTTGAAAAACGCTGAGGTTCGTTGGATGAGATCCGTCTCTGAAGTGTCTTACGTGCGGTGACGCGAATTCCTACGTTAACGAGCAATTTCAGCATTTCTCAGCCGCGGGCGACTTTAATCCCGGCGAAGAAGCGCAAAGAGATGCGGGAGGAATGGTAGAAAAGTCAGAGGAACGTAAATAAGAGACATAGAAGCACTCGCCGAGAATTGTGCACGTAAATATCTTGCGCATGGATAATTCTGGTTCCTCCTCCTCGACTACCACGTTAACTCTGCTCGCTTTAAATTCTATTCCTTCAAATCCTTTTGCACTTGTTCTTGCGTAACACGCTAACTGGGATCTTAACGAAAGTCAGAAACGCCTTCTGCTCTAAATATTTTATAATTTACTCATTTTAAAATTAAATTTCTAACTTTATGAGAGTTATACGATACAATTAATGCAAATTAAATTGTCAGATTTTCAAAGTATACTACTCAATAATAATTATATCTTTATTTAAACTTTTGCTTATCTTTATTACTGACGCCTTTTTACGATACAATCTGTACAATTATGTGACAGCTTTAAAATATTAATGTCCATATTATTTCATTAATGAACTTACTGGTCTACCAGCGAGATTTTCCCATGTGAAGTGGAGCTTTTGAATTAACGCTGGTACTGGAACGACGAATTTCATAGCATACTCATTTACGGTCCCTTCCCTGACGTAAAATAATTCTCCGTCCAGTCCTGAAATACATAAATTTATCTTTTATTAACAAAAAAATTTATATAAAGAAATTGAATGTGCAAATCTTTTTTTATAATGTGACTTATTGTGTACTGTTTAAAAAAAAGAGATGGTTATTTGTTTATAGATTTTATCCCTTGTGAATAAAAAATTATCTGATACAGATTACGAGTGGATGACTCATTCGTTTCCACTCATATTACAATTAACATAGCGTGCGATTGTCTCACAAATCTGCAAGAATACTATATATCGTGTGACTTCAGCATTAAAAATGCCTACTCATATATTTCAAGTGTCACGGAAACGCGATGAATAAATTTGAAAATAGAATTATATAAAGTGCTAAAGAAATTATTTCCTTATCAATAGCAGAATTTAAATTAGTATTTATAATAAAAAGAACGTTTTAAAATAAAAGAAAGATAAAAACAAAATTTTAAATTTGAATAATAAATTTGCTATGTCTATATGATCTTTTTGAAAGTGAATCAAAATCGCATTAAATGAAACAAAAAAGATAGCTTTTGTAAACATACATACAATTTTTGGAATGTGCTGCCGCATTATTAATAGTTTATTTAGAAATTAATATTATATAAAATAATATAGTACTTTAATCAACATTAGGTTATTTGAAAAACAGAAAACTTGTTTACTTAAATTATTTTTAAACACATAAATAATGAATACTTGGGATACAAAGCGTAATTAGTGTACGGACAGAACAACAAATTGCCGCGTGATGCGCATTCGCTTCGCTAAATTTTCGCCCCCATATCATCGGACTCACGCTTAACACATATTATGCTACCGGACTCAACTGAAGCGAAGGTTAGCGTGCGGGAGCTGCAAGGTTACGTAAACGAAATGGCGAAGGAATATCGGGGAGAAAGAAGGAGAATCTGCCGTGGAGGGGACCAAGACATGGGCACACGTCGTGTTCTCCCTCAGCGAGGGTCTATCCTGCGGTTGTATCTGATAGCGTGCTTAACGAGCCACGAGTTGGATTTTTAAGTCACCCGAAGACAATGTGCCGCACTGCCCTCATGGTCGTGTCTTTGCCTTTGGTTTACCTGGCTCGTTTGGCATCTCCCTTCTTCACTCTTTCTGTAGTCCTGCGGCCTTTACCGGTTTTCTGCATCAGATATCGTATACCTATGACCTCGGTACCGTCTAGGTATGTAGAGGAATCTGGTTGTTTTTGCAACCAGGTTCCTCTCACCATCCTGTGCGAGTGCCGGTCGTGGCGATCGTAAAAAAGATGAAAAGCGACTCTGCGAGTGTCCTTTTGGAAATAGTTATATATTCTTATAGTTCTGAAAAATCTATCTGAATCTGTTGAACTACCTGCCTAAAACCGATTTTTCTCAAGAATATCAAAAGTAGCATAAAAGGAATCAAGAAGAGGCACCAACGGCAGGTGTGCTTATATAATGCCTTTGAATAGCGAATATGGAATTAAGCAAATAACCATGAGGCATTCATTGTTACTTCCGAACTTTGCTGCTTTATGAATAATATATAATTCAATTCATAAGGATAAAGGTCTAATGGATAAATAATTAATTACGCATCGGTACATTTTTGCTGGATAATCCAATTTGCGCGTATATTCCCTGTAGGGTCTTTCATGGTCGTTAATCCGACGCAGTCCACTCCATTCTCGCGCGTTGGAAGGTAAAGTGTAATCCTTCCGGTATCAAAGATAACTTCATCTCATCATCATCTTTTCCCTTCGTCGCTGACGACGCTCCGAGTATGATCTCGTTACCGCGTTATCTCTTATCTAGTCAAGAAGGGTGGCATCAATCTCTTCGACACTCTTCCCTTGCGATTATGCGGAAACTTGTAAGCAGATGGAAGCAGATCGTCGAATCTAAAGATTCTTTGATGTCGCTATGTCTACCGCGCGAGCGCGAGAGCCAGAAAGCGACGAAAGGGACATGCAAACTGGTGAGAAGGATAAGGAGACGTTCAAAGAGGGAAAAAGCCTTTTCAGTAAAGGCGTCGACCCTTGCAACTGCTGCCAGGCACAAGAGATTGTCATGAGGGATTATACGGAACTATAGGCATCTTTTTTTCACACAACTCGCATCTACCATTCTGTCCACCGTCCACCAACTACCGATCGTATCTGTTGAATCTAATACGGAATTATTGCCACTTTTACAAGCCATGATGGTAGATAAGAAGCAGAAAGAATTTTTGGATCACTGTTGAATTTGACCATTCTTTTCGTGCGCAGATAAAGATCTAGGATTCCTGTGGTGTATTTTATAGGAAAGCGCGACTGAATCTTTATAACTTAATATATAAGCGATTTTTTACTAACAGGTAAAAGGAAATAATAGTAATAATAATAATCGTTAAAAGAAAAAGAATTTTGTAAAATACTTGAAATGGAGAATTATTTAGTACTCAATGAAAATAGAATTTCTCTTTTTTTTAATCGTATTTAATAATTAATTTAGTAAAATTATAAGCTTAATAAAAGCAAAAATAACTTTAAAATCTTATTTTGAATTAAATAAAATTAGGATAAGTCGCGCATTAAGAGTGCGTAAAGCTATTTTTATTAGGCTACGGCTGTTTCAATTAGTAAAGACATTTACTTTCTTGAGCGCACAGTTGCATAAAAAAATTCGTAACATTATATTGGGTTGTCCGGAAAGTTCGTGCCGACTAACTTATATAATTTAATAAATGTATACTAAAATTTAAATTTTCTACGTTTCAATTTTCCTTCAACATCGGCAAACTTTCCGGACAACCCAATAGATTAACAATAATAAACGATGAACCATGTTATATGATACATGAATAATAAACGATTTATTCATATGGAAACATTTAAGTACCTAAAATTTGATTATACTTCTTATTTGTTATATTACAAATTAAAATGATCAAAGTAAGAAAAAAATAAAGACAGATAAATAAAAAGCACTATTCATGGAAGTTATGATATCTTGAATATTTCAAACTATTTGAAGGAAACTATCGTTATAGTACAACCTCCAGTTCGCTCAATTACTGTCTGTGAAGACGCAATAATTCTAAAGAAGTACTTTTTACTTCCCTTAAAAGGACCGAATAGATATATAACAGAAAAATGCTGCCAAGTACGAGCACAACTGGAGAAATTTCACACGCCACAGTATTCTGCACTGTCAAAATACGGCATTGAACTACGTTGACGAGTAGAGGTCGAATAATAGAGCGGAACTAAGGATGAGAATAAGACGTTTAAGACAGTGAGGGGTATTATTAGAAGAGGTAACCATGTCTTTGAGGGAATTCGGAGAAATCAAAAAGAATCTACAGAAAATGTTTTGAAATAATAGCTTAATAAAGAATTTTGCCTTAATATATAATAAAATAAATATTTGTATTAAATTAAATAAAAGAGATTACAATTCTATATATATATATATATA
>NW_017259198.1:1193168-1208894 GCF_001594045.1 Atta colombica
AATTTAGAAATTGTCTTTATTTTGCAAAGATATAAATATATCAATAAAATTTTATTTTAAAATTTTTAAAGAAATTTTATATGTTCGTTATTTCTTAAGTAGAATTTTTGAAATAAGAATAGAGAATGTGCTCATGATATAAAATAAAAATGAATATTGAGTAAATAAAACGAGTGAATGCTTGCATCCTAGCGTAAAGGCGCGAAACCAACCGCGAAATTTTGCGGTGTGATGTGTCCTCCGCTGTCAAAATACGATATTGAATAAAGTTGACGGGTGCAGCTCCAAGACTGGTCGAATAAAAGACCGAATCTTGAAGTGCCAGGCCCATACGGAATTGCCTTCAAACGAGATCTGTCACCGGAGGAGGGGACCAAGAAGGGGGGGATGGTTCTGGGTCAGAAACCTAACACCTTTCGAATATGAAATCCGGTACGAATATAACGAGATCCTCCCGTGGTGAGGTTTTTAAAAGTAGAGACCCGAGGCAGACAGGCGAAATATTGGTAGAGAAAGAGGGAGAAAGAGAGGGAAATGCAGATGGTGGCGCAGGTCGGAGGAACAGGAAATATTGGATTCACGCGACGCCTACTCACAATGCAGTCCGCACGATTTTCAGTCGATTCCCGTTTCATGCCGTCGCGTCTCATACATCAATAGCGTGAACGATAGGATGCCGTGGATAGAATATTGAGAATGGATCTATTATCGAATGTAACGAGATTATAAAAGAATTTACTTATAGACTAATATTCGTAGTCAAGTCTTATTTTAAGAACATCTTAAAAATAATATTTTAAGATGCTAATACAGCTCTTTAATTGATTCATGATCACATCTTAAGGCTGTACTTAAACTAGTCTTAAATATTAGACTCGATTAAATGAATATTGCAGGCCATAATAAGAAAGAAATACTGTTTTATTTCTCTCTTATTATAAGACGGTGATCGTGATATTGAGAGTTGCATGGCTGCTGTCTGTGCCAAAAATCCATCTACATCAAATTTTGATTTGATCATCTCTCAAAAGACAAATCATCAAGTATCTTTGTCATGACAATTTCTTCTGCTATGGCAGTTCGGATTCGGCGTTGAAAATTATCTCATTTAATCAATAGACACACACATCAATAGACATACAGAAGAGGTCATCACATCTCTGACAAGAGATAACGGACTGAGAAGAAGAAAAAAAAGACTATCAGTAAGACGAGACTGTTAGAAAGAATTATTATGTCGTTTTTTGAAATGTATCTATTATTTTGTCTTTGTTTTTTACTTTGTAATAGATTGAAGTATCATTTCACAGGAATGTCTATTTTATTTGCGACGTCGATTCTGTCACAGGGGTGGTTCGCAATTGCATCCATCACGTGACGGAAAGGATGATAAATCTCGATATTCCGAATCTGAAAGTCGAAGTCGCTGCAGACGTATGTTCAGCGTGCAACGAGCGCAAAAGCCGCACTGACCATGATTTATGACAAATTCCGCCCCGCGCGTAAAGACCGAAGTTTTCTGAGGAAAGTCCGGTGTTAACGTGCTCCAAAAATGATTCGCGAGCGAGGTTAACGACCAGATCAGCACCAGCTGGCATATACGCCGATATCTCGGCTCGCTGCCTCGAGAGATCTAATAACGCGCTCGCATCTGTATGCGTACACGTACGCCGCATGTGTACACGCAATTTCACGTACACAGGCACGCGCGTACGTGTTGCTGCTGCCGCTGCGCGAGATATTTTTCACTTTCGCCATCACGAGCAAACGACGTGGGCGTCTGTACACAGGGTGACTCAGATGCCACGCCCTTTCTCCTGATTACGGATCCTTTATCCGAACTTAAAATAAATTTCCTCGTTAATATCGATTTTCAACAGTAAGCATCTTAATAGTTGAGTCAATCAAATTTTTATTAAGATCAATTTATTATCTAATTATGTAAATTAATAAAATTGATAAAAAAAATTATATATCAAGTCATATATATCTACATGTGATTATTGATGCTTTAATATTAAAATAATCACCTCCGTGTTTATCTTTTTTTAGAAAATATGTAAATTCTGAGACATCCCGCGTACCTGGCGCATTCATGGCCACATATCGCGACTCCCTCATCCACGTGCAAGCCGAGTGCATATATATAATGCAGGAGGCTGACTGCTTAGCATATATCGAACGGCTTCCCTCCCTCTGTGCCGACAGGGGTCTCCTGAATAACCCATAAGTCCTGGACAAGTTCTGAGCGTCGTTTGTACACTCTCTCCTACTGCCTTCCCTACCTCCTCGACCAACATCGAGTTCTCCTCTGTCTTTTAGCCTGTTCCCTGCTGTCTCTTCCATCTGCTTTCTCTTACTCCCTGAGCTCTTCTCCTCGGGCCATAGGTTAAATCCAGGAAGGCGTAACTTCGCACGACATCAGTTATAAGTCACTCCAGAATAACATTAAAGAGAAGCAAAGATAGGTATATAAGATGCAAACAGAAGAAAATTTAGGGGGAACCTTTAGCTAGGCTGCCGTTTCTGGGATCGTTCAATGGACCTCCCAACATTGCTTACGATCTCCGGAAGGATTAAGGAAAAGTCGTTCGACAGTTCAGTGTATTCCTTTATTTTAAAATCTCGTTCGTTAGTTGTAATACATTGACGGATTTATAAAATTTGTGAAAAAATGGGATAATGCATGAATGCTTCGTATAAACAAACTTGTTTATATTTCTATTTTTACGAGACTATTTTTAGTGTTTAGTTCACGAAAGAAATTTAATCCTCTACAGACGACATGAATTTTAACTTTCCTATCACAACAGAAATCTTCGAGAAACAGAATAAATTTTTTATTATCTCGGATTATACAAAAATTTGAAAGAATTCCGATATACTTGTCAAAACTTTAATAATTTTCTATCATTATAAAAATCGGATTGTATTTTATTTATTTTTTATAGATTTAAATTTATTTATCAAAATAATCATGGTGCCTTAAAATACTCCAGTTGCTGGTATAAGATTAATATCTCTAGGAAAATCTTGTTGATAATATACTTTTGTAACAGTTTTCCTTTTACGTGTACATAAAATATAGTAAAAGTATGGAGGTACTGCTAGTATATTTTAGGCAATATATACACATTCTGTAAACGTTATTCATCATCAAACCGCGAGTCATCCATTATGATCAGGAGTCCATTCTTACTGTGGTTACATTCAGAAGTGGCAAGTATTCCCGAACAAAGCGCATCGTGGCGTGGAATAAACTCCGCATGGATCCTGCGAACGATGCATCATACATAACGACCGCGGTTTAGGTTTATTTGTCGAAGGGAGAGAATAGTAGCGAAGCAGAAACCAAGCAAACGTCGCCGGACCAGGATGCAATTCTGGCATCGGAACCTAAAATAATATTATTCGCGAGGCACCCTCGTGGTGATTGTTCGAGATGTGACTGTATAGTACGTCGTTATATCGGACACCAGCCACGATCGTTGATGCGACTAACAGGGGTTGACAGATGGGTGGGCTGATTGAGATGTCGTCGGTGCTACGACATATGGCAGCACTAGCTGGCAATCAGGACTTGGACATGAAGAGGATTACGACAACTGGATTTATCACGACAACCGGCTCTCTCTCTCTCTCTCTCTCCCCCTCTCTCTCTCTCTCTCTCTCTCTCTCCCTTTCGTAGCACGTTCGTGTGTAACACGAGATCGAAGAAGCTCGTTAAGGCCAAGCCTGCGAGGACGTCGAGTCGAAGGAACGATCCGTGTGATCCTTTTAGATCCGTTTCAAACGGCTTTCTTCGGATTTAATCCTTCGAGCTGTCGGCCGCATCACGTTGCACAATTATTCTGATTCATTTCCTGATTGCATATAGCGAACGTTTTTCAGTTCTTTAAGACCTTTTTTCTTTTGAAACAATTTTATCTCACGAATTTAATATGGATGAATGCAGGAAGCATATTATACTTATATATAAAAAAAATTGAAGATTAAAATGTAAATTAATGTCTACAATCAGCGAATATAATTACATTTCTTTACATAATATTGAGAGAGAACGAGAGAGAAAGAGAGAGAGAGAAAGAGAGAGAGAGAGAGAGAGAAATATCAAATATTATTTTTAAATTGTATAAGTTGAAGATGTTAATTATATATATATTACTAATTATATACTTTCTAAAACACATTTCATTTATTACATTTCATTGTAATTCGCGCCAGAAACGAGCTTTTTTGACAATTGTAAAAAGTTGACCTAAAAATGCACATGTTTCGCGAACATGTCTCTTCGGAACGTCTCTAGAGGAATCAATCTTCCCAAAGGATTCTCCACTGGCAGCATGGAGCGATTGTCAAGCGCGATTTATCACTGCAGTCTGTAAGGGGACAATTCCTACATGGGTTCTAAAAGAAAAAAAACAGGAAAGAGAGAGAGAGAGAGAGAGAGAGAGAGAGAGAGAGAAAGAGAGAGAAAGAGAGAGAGAGAGAGAGAGAGAGAGAAAGAGAACATGACGTAAAAGCATACGGTCTATCCCTCGCTATAGAATCCAAAAGAAATCCCAGAGTGGACGCCAAATGTGATGGCATCTCTAGACCACAGGCTCCGAAATTTTAAAGTTATCTATCGGCGTGTTTCTCTTCTTGGCGCCGATGGCCCGATAAGATTCGACGAACACGTTTCAAATTTCGTCTGCTGTCATGGAGATGACATGGAACACGACAAGACATTCGAAATGTAAAACCTTCGTAGTGCACGAACTGCTCAACAAATTCTATTTTATTGATAAATCGCACTGATAAATCATTTAGAGAATTGTTCGACACAAAGCAATTTCGATGAAGACAAAAAAAACATTAATATTGAAATATACTTCAAGACTCGATAACAGTCTGCGCTAAATTATAATCCTCTTACAGACACGGTTGTTATTAAAGCGAACATCAAGATGCAATATTCGGATACGAATGTGAACTGTGAGATCATGCGATGTTTATACTACGGCATATTTCGAACTAAGTTTATCACTTCGGATGAGACATAAAAGAGAAATCATTCCTTTTCCTACAAAATAAACATTTTATGAAATATTTTTTTTCATCATTCATGAATGACAGTGGCTTTCGCTTAGGGACCCATTTGTCAAAAACTGTTTGTGAGTACGAAAGATTCACATTCTTACTTGCCGAGTCACCCTCTATAAGGATCGATGATCCGTGGAATAGACGTTAGAAAAATATTTTCTTCGGGCAGGATTGTGATGTTAGTACCGGACCGAATGTGCAAAAGGATGAACGAATACGTTCGAGAGGACGATGGAGCGAAATGTTAGAATCACGTATATTGAACTTAAGAAGGGCCATATATCCACTGAATCTTTCGAGTGTTTTCCGCAGAGGACCATGAAAGACGGCGACTCATCTTCGAGGAGCAGATGCTCGTTAAGATCCTGTCACTCAGGGCTCACTTGGATGAAGGTTGCAGTGGTCTCGCGCGCGGATGAGGATTAAAAGATTCCCCACGAGGATAACAGTGAGAAATTGATGGATATTGCCGGAGGTACGGAGCAATGAACAAAATATATAGATAACTCAGAGATAAAAAAACAAATATTGCAACTGTTAATTAAAAATAAAATCGCGCGAATGCTTTTAAATTTAAACTTCAATAGATGTTTTACTTTCGGATCTTTGTACCTTGATCTAAATATTGAAATTGAATAATTGCATTCTTTTAATTTTTTTATTTAAGATTGTACGAATCACTGGATTAAATATAAAAAGTTTTAATCGCGGAAATGTATAATATATATATGATATATTTGTGCAATTCAGTCGAATATCCTGTGCTTCGTGACATAAAAATGCAGCAGTTTTAATTATTTCCAGCATGCTTTGCATAGTGTAACAATGTGAGATCAAAGAATCATGGAGAAAGAGGGAGTATTCTACATTTCGAGAAATGTAGGAAATAGGTCGGTATCAACAAAGCTTTACGACAAATATTCTGTCGAATGTGAACTTTTCGTACTTTCCGTGAAAATTCTCAAGAGAGAAAATTCTCTCTCGAGAATTATCACAGAAGAGTATTGGCAGAGACCTGGGGTGTGCACTCATTTTACCCCTCAGTCTTGAAAACCCTCGAGGCAAACGAGGTCTTTGCGAAAGTTCCATTATACGATGATTCGATTGATACTGCCTACAACATAATTACAAATTGTATCGTATTTCTTTGCACGAGAACTGTAAGTTCTCTTAGGAATTATTCGGCAAGTAGTATTAGAAATACTTATATACAATATTTATATATAGTGTGTTTTTATAACGTCAAATCTTATCAATATTACGTGTATATTCAACAATGTGCAGCAATATCTCTAAAATTTAACTTAAAAAAATATTGTAGTAATTTTAATTATAGGTCGAGATAAAAAAATATATAAATTAAAAATAATCAGTACTTATAGTACTTATAGTAAGAAGTAAGATTACACAAAGGTACTTTAAAAATTTTTAATTGAATTTTAATTTTTTTTTGTGAAAAGAAAATGCCACAATGTATTTTTGGGAATTTACGAAATCCAACTTGTCAAAGCTCGAACTTTCTGTTGTCTTTGCGAGAGAAAAGTAACACGTATTACCAAAGAATCGAGACTCGGCAAATCGTGTCTGAGTTGTCTAAGTTGTTTTTTCTTTCCAAGGATTTCCTTCTTTCGACCCAAAACAAATAAAACGCGAGAGACTGCCCAGTGTTACTCCATCTTCCTCTCACTCCTGCTGTCTTTTTTCTTCTCGGAAGAAAATCCACGGGGGTTCCGTTTCTTCTCCCTACATCTCATGTAAATGTCCCACTCATACAGCAACAGACGCGACCCTGATGGAAGATGCCGAACGAGCGAACGAACCCGCGTGCGCGCACACACAAGTGAAAACTTAAGGCGCAGATCTTAACGAGGAGCCGAAGATTGATGCGGACACGGGCGCAGCATCCGCCCGGACCCGGTCCATCCTGAAATCGTACACGCGCGTTTCCTGTCTGCCCCTCTCTCGTACCTCATCACTCTCTGTCATTCGCGCGCATAGATAGATAGATGCATCGCCGGCGCGTCGTCGTTGTACGTCCCCCTTTTCGCTCTTCGTGCAGCGCATTGATCATTATAAATCTGTAGTCTTGCGTTCTCACTCCCACGCGTTTCTCAACGCCGAAATGAGTCTCATCGACCATCGCGATATTTATCGCTACCGGTCACCGGCGGCCTCTTGTCGTTACTCCATCGGTTCGTTCTCGATTAATGCACATCGTTATCACGAGGTACGCATCGACGACGAGTACAGCCACACCAATTCTTACGCCATTGTACGAGCATAAACGTTTTCACGGGGCCCTGGTCGGGGCCTTTGAAGCGGCCCTACTCCACGAGTAACATCAAGATGGGCCTGTCAGGCCCTAACTAGCTAAGGTCGAGCCGGACTCACACGAACGAAGAGACGCTTCAGGCTGAGTGTACGCTGTTTTTGTGTTTTGACACGGCCTTCTGACGGGTGACGTTCGTTCAAATCGGTACATTTAATATATTTGTCGTGCTATTGATTTCATATAGGCAAATATAGTATTGCTTTATAGTATTGCGAATAAAATGTAAACGCAAATAAGTTAGGGAGAGTAGTAGAATTTACTTGATTAAATAATTGCACAAATATAATGTATATGTTCTAAAGATAGATTTAATCTTTTTTTTATTGCAATGTCATTACATTATTGTATAAATTAAAAATAATTAAAAATTAAAAATAATAATTAAAAATAATAAAAATATTATTCATCTAATAGATGAATAATATATCTATAATGTCAAAAAATAATTTTTTAAAAAAGTATAATGTGTTGAGAATTATTAAAAATAAATTGAGTTCATAAGAGCGATATGATTTTATTAATTGTGAAAAAAATACAATATTAAGATTAGAAAATAATTATTTACATCTTATTACATCAATTCTTTTTTCTACCTTAATTATTGTTATATATGTATGGTAACCTGAGCAATGATATATAACAGAAAGACGAGAACAGCAATATCGAATTGAATTTACATTCGGTATTATTAAACAGGAAACCCGAAGGAGTAAAATTATGTCGCAACAGAATAATACGATTGATGTATTAAAAAAACGACATGAAAAAGGCGAAGAACCCGAGTAAAATAATGGATATTTGAAATGGAATAAGTGGAAATGAAAGTATTCTTCCCAATGCTTGCGACGACGACGAACACGACGAGTAACACGATCGCGAGAATCGATCGGCGATTAAACGTAATTTACTTCGCGCCTTGAGCAGCGTGAAATCGGAGAAGGAAGAATGTAACTTGGTACCAGTAAAATTCCGAGTTATCTTATCCAAGTTAACGCTATACGATCCAACATTGAGTGGTAGCGGACATATGTGGGGTTTCACCGCTTCCAGATAAGTTCCAAATTTTAAGACCGTGTCTTTGCCACCTGCTTACCACTTGCGGCGTAATTTATCGTCCGCCATTATGGCCAAGAATTTATACAACGGACAGCCACTTCTCATATTCAATACCATCGAGGTTATTCTTCCTCCTCATCCCCGATTATACGCAGGTAACCGTTTGGAACGTGCAAGATCGAGATCGATTTCTCGACCGCGGTCGATCATGGGGAACGGGCGAAAGAAACAGGAAACTCTATAGGGAATACGGAAACTGGAAACCTTATTCCACCGTGGTTTGGAAAGCTCGAGGCCCATATGGACTGCAAGGCAAGAACCGTTTTGAAATCGGTATCGGATGGTTCATCTGAGGACTGGCCTTTCTACCTTGGAACTCGGGACTAAACGAGAAAGCGATAAAAAGGAGAAGGTATGAAAAAAGGCAACGGAGAAGGGATCAAGGAAGAAAAGGAGGAGAGAGAGAGAGAGAGAGAGAGAGAGAGAGAGAGAGGGGCGCGACCCTTGAGAACAAAACGAAAAAGAATGACTGTCGATTATTCGGTGTCTAAACAAACTAGAGCCGGTCCTGCAAGCATGGCGCAGCGCCCCACGCCGCCGTCGCTTAACAAGGACCTCGTTATAATATTTTATTACGCCTCTCGTATATTATAATGCCACGCTGTGCCGCGCAAGGTTTCCTGCGGACGAGAGGTCGAGGTAGCTTTCGCGTAGTCATGTAGTCGTAGAAATTTACTGCTGTGTTTCGTAGAAGGAATTGGGAACCTATATACACATTGACTTCGATGGGGCCCATCGTGATCAATGAAGCCATGATTGAAAACGCTGATAGAATGACTTATCACGTTGTCAGTAGAATCTGCATATATTGACGAGAGTGTATTTCGAGTCGTTTCAGTCAACTAGGCTGAGTAGGTATGCATGTTTTAGACATCGCATTTGACCGCCACGCGTGAACTTCAAAGAATGCAACTCCACCCGGCTAGAACGTCTATTAATATCTATTTACATTAAATCGGTACATCGCGCCGATGTTTCTTTGTTGATTCTATTAGCGTCGACATTACAGAGCATTCTATTTGCACACTTTCGACATGTATCTATAATTTACGAATTCTTTAAACATAGAGATACAATAAAAATATTTTGAGGATGTTATCTCACATAGTCTCTTAATTTTTATTGCTTGACAAATTACGTAAAAATTCTTTAAAATTTAAATATATAGTTCACGTAATGCGCAACTTTCTCTTTCGAACGTACTCAATTATGAATAATCTAAGAAACGAATTTGCATGTAGTGCAATTAAAACTTACGTCAGAGAATTTAAATGCATTGCAATTATTTTTCCCGACATCCGTCGTTGATAACAGCGAATGTTCGAGAAATGCGTGTTTCGTTACGCGAAATGTTTCGTAACAGATTTATATATTTCTCTCGATATCATATACATATATTTTATTATTATTTTATATATCATATAAAATTCATATAACACAATTTTTCAAATTAATTTTACAGATTGTTAAATAATCGAAATGATTGAGAATTGAATTGAGTTTCTTTATTATTTTTATTTGAAATTTAATTTGCGAAAGAATCCTTTAATATTTAAATGGAAATATTTGTTTTAAGAAAGTTTATGATGATTTAAATTATTTATTAAATTATTGAATTGTATTATAACTTACATAGCAATATTATATAATCGAATTATAACGTGTATGGTGATACCTTGATAATTTTATCATTTAATTCTGCAGAGTTTATTACATTATGGTTTGCCGAACGTTTGTGCTGCAATGAGGTCAATGAGATTGTTGTGACAGATACTAATATGCATGCACGGCTACAATGAACGGTGTGGCCAGTTGCAACCATGCAATTTTGTGCGCAGCCATAAATCTTTATCTTTAATTACAACGCATCATTTGCGTGATTTAAAACGTTCAACGATCGCGCCTCTCTCGCGTTGTAATAAATTATTGAAGTGGAAACAATATAACTCATCGTATAATCACTCGTTTTATATTATTGCTATTACAATAATCTTTTTCTCTCTCGCAATATTACAATTATATAACTTTACTCAACATGTTTTTTTCCGAATCAACATTTTAAAGATATTATCATTAGCCTAACGAAATTTTTATATACATTTTCTATAATGGAAGGAGGATGTTTTTTTGAAAAATTGCTTATTATATATAAATTCTTATATTATTCATTAAAATTTTCTTTCGACTGGAATACGACGCGTGTATTATAACTCAAATCGTCACGTTTACACAGCTTGCATGTCGAGGTTCAAATTGTGTTTCCGCATGTAGTCAATGACTCTGACGCGTGCGAAACGTGCTCGAGATGCTGATCGAGAGGCGAAACGTGCAATCCCACGCGCGAACGCATTTCTCTCGAGGGCAGTCCTGAACGGGTTCAGGTGTCGCAGGACCCGCGCGTCATTCTGTATCCCTATCGTACCCCACGATAAGAGGCATTGAAGCGAATGCTTTTCGTGGTCCAACGGTCCGAAAACGAATTACCCTCTGTCGTGGAAGTTATCGAGGAAATATTGGAAAGCCCATGTCGCCATGTCTCTAGTGGCCCTTATTCGTTTTTTACGCGACGATTTTTGACTAACGTGGCCCACGAATGAAAGCCAATGAGTACGTGCGATGGCGATAAAGAGGATTGAAAGCGTGAGAATGGAACAGCTGGATAGATCAGATCGGAAGAGGAAATGGCTTTATCGCGCTCAATGGATGGTAATGTAAGATTACTGCATATGAAGAAGAGAGTACGACATTTATTCTTTGAGTAAGCGCATTATATAAAATTCTGTTACATACAGCTTGAACGCGCATCATAATTCCTCACTGATTTTCGACTAAAATATATTTAGCGTTAATAAAATCTATGGATTTTTCGTATAATTTTACTTCAAATTCAATACATTTTTCCTCAAAATAAAATTTATATTTCTAAATGCAACATTCGTACAATTTTAATATTTGTTTTTTAATTCGAATAATTATTTTGTCGCAAAGTACAAAAATATATTCAGAGTTATGATGAATTAAAAAGTAATAATAGGCAAGATTGCTGAAATTAATCTCTTGTGTATATTTGCGATAGGATTTTTAAAAATAAGAATTAAACGAGAAATTAGTTTTGTTCAATGAAATCAATTTCTTGTGAAAGCGAGACAGTAACGGAAAAGCAAAATGATGACAAATGAAAGGTTGTGTTCGTCTTCCAGTCGGTGTTAGATGGTTTGTGGCTATGAATAGCTTCGAATGCTCTTGCAACAATTCAGAATGTCTGATACATCGAGTCTATAATATCGTGGCGAATATTTCAACGCTCTACCACACCGCTATTGATATTCGCTGATTATGCATTGCAACGCGCGGTATGCTTCAATTACGATGCGTGGTTAATGAAACAATTGCATGTACGGTGATGACAATTATTCATGAATAATTTAGAGCTTTGGTGCGATATATAAGCTACTGACGAGCAATTATTTAATGTCCAATACTTAATTACAGTATGCTTCAAGCATTTATCGTTTTATCTGAAATAGATTTTTGATGACTACGTCTCGATATAACAGATGCTCAGAGGTTTAAAAGATGCGGATCCCCCTGTACCCAGTTACCTCATCACAACAGTCTTGTTTGCCGCAACTGCTCGTTCGAATTAAATCACTATCGATAATAAACGCCGTTAACAACCCTATCTGATAATTACGCGTGCTACGTTGAGAATAACCACAAAGTGGAAAACGATCGCTTTAAAAGGGAATTCCGATACGAGATATGCGTGACGGCCAATTTTCCTGTTCTCAAGTCGTCCCTAACCGGATTTATACTTGAAATTATACCGGTTTTGTACCCGAAGTTATTACTGTGCAGCACAGAAATGAGGGACGAATGAAGTCCGAGGTTTTGCTCTCGTTGAAGGAATACGATTAACACGTAAAACTTCGGAAGAAATTGATGCTGTTATACTTCAACTAAAATGTAGTTCTGACTTCATTGAGATATGGACAGTATGGTTTATAGAATAGATCTTTTGCGAATATTATAGGTATTTTTATTTAAAGCTGTATTTTAACGCTGCATTACTTCTATGACTGGATTGTGTCACAGACCATAAAATTAGATGCCTTATATGACGTACAATTTATTAACATTTATACGGTGTTTTTTTTACTTTTCTATAAAATATGGGAACATATTTTTGTTCGCTGTATTATAAAAAATATAACGCACAAAAGAGACACGCTAAAACATATAAACGATGTTCAAAACAGCGCAAAGCGAAAAATAAGATATGTAATACCGATTCAACACTGAAAAATAAATTATGTCTAAAGCATAAACATTTTGTTTTATGTTTATTCATACGTTTGAAATTTAAAAGTCTGAGTTTCTTTGTTTGCAGAGGTTAACCTTTGTATCTTCATTAAAACGTTACATTAAAACGTTATTTTGAAAAATATAGCTTTCATAAATCAATTACTTTCTGTTCTTAAAACCTTGAAGAATAGTTGAGCTTTAAAGAAAGTCTCTTTAAGAAAGATTCACTTTTACCCGCTTAAGAAATAATAATGCTCAATATAATATTTTTGTATATGATTACAATTTATGCGTATACACACGTATTGCTTTAAAATTAATATATGACTTTGTAAATTGTGTGCGATAAAATTTGAACATTATTAGATATCTTATATCGCTTTAGAGTATATTGAATAGGACAGACAATGGCAAGATTCTCTTTTTATGCTCTTTTGTTAGATATTATTATCTTCCATGAGATAAGTTTAAAGTTATGCATCGAAGAAAACTGCGTGCATAAGCACATATATCGCAAAGAAACTTCTCTCATTATCGCTTTCCATAATGCTCGAATACTTAATGCTCGTTCTCTAAACTTTTATAAATTAAATCTAAATATTAAAAATGTGCTTATTGTGAATCTCAATTGGTTTATATTATTTACTAGACAAATGCAATTTTTTTTCAAATTGTCTTGTAGGTTTTTCGAATTGATTGCCTTTAACGTGTACAATAGAATTAAATCGACAAGTTAATGTCGTCATAGAAATCTGTTTATTTCATATTTCAATTTACATATTTTTTCTCTCAATAAATCAATTCAGTTAATCTATATAAAAACATAAATAGCAATAAAAGAAAAAGCAAGCATAACGATTACTTCTTTATCGGAGAATTACACGGATCTTCGTTAATGTAGCAGGACAATAACCAGCGAAACGGCTGAACGAATACCGGCCTCCTACTCTCTCGTCTCTCCATTGCCCTACAAGTCTTATAAAGATCAACAAAAACGTCTTACCCAGTAGCCTGTGAACCTCCGCGAAGCTGAGGAAGAGATTGAAGTAACTCTCGGCTGGCCGCGCGATGACGAACAGCAATATCACGAGTCTCCAGAGCATCCTGGCCGCCACGTGACGTTTGTACTCGTGTATATATTTACAACTGTACGCGAGAACGCCCGCACAACACTCGTTACGAGTTGTCCCACGCGTCGTTCATATTTCGCGCGATGCAAATCCGCGACGCGGGGGTAGTCACCCCGGCACACCACTTCGCTTGTGCACGTGACGGCTTTTTTCTCGACCGCGTGCAATTCCGCGCGAAAACGCGCCGGTCCCGACTCCCGTTTGACAGCTCGTACACGGCACGCGCGTTATATCCGACGCAGGGGCACTCCCACACGTGAGAAATGCGCGATCCAGGCTGCTTCAACGTTTGCCTAATGCTCTTCGATGCGTGTCGAGGGACGCGCGTACAACGAAATCGACAGAAACGGTGCAGCAACACGGAATGGTGCGAGCGAAGCGGAACGCTCATCGAGAGCGCGCGGCGTGCCTGCCTCGTGAAAGCCACAACCAGTTGTGTGCTACCATCGCCATGGGTCGTCTGGGGTCGGAGCAGGCCTGTCTACCGAGAGCAACCGAGTTTGCCCGAGACTTGCCGAGGTCCACCTACGAGGGAACCCAACGATGGTCGTGGTCGTCGGTCCACGACCAGGAGATCGAACGGCCGCGCTCGAACGAGACCGGGATTGAATTTAAAATTCACTGACGGCGATATCATCCGAGCGTAGAGCCAAATAATGCATTAACGCAATACTTCCATTGTTTGCGACTTGACTCAATTTACAATGACAGGAAAGGCAGGCTAGTGAAAAAGTTTAATACCTCGCTTCGCTATTTTTACACACTACAAAAGAATTTCTAAAACAAATTGGATCATGCGTGTCATTTGTTAACTACAGCTGCAGTTTTGCAGATTTATTTAATTATCAGCATTTAATCATTAACTTCTGCCATCTTTATCAATAATCACATTTGGATTTATGTGAAAAGTATGCAATCTATGCTCTATGATGAAGTATTGATCAACATCTTGTTTTTTATATTTATTTCTATTCAGAAATATTTCGAATAATCCTACACATACGATGATAAAAATAGATCCTTTAGACAAAACGGTGCCTACATGCATGTGAAGACAGTTTGAATAAAATTGACAATTTTTTAAATATCCTATATTTGAGTTCTCATTTGGGAAAATATATCGCAATCAATGAAAAATATCGATGTCCCCTTTGTCAACTTTGCGTCTTTATGGCCATTTTGTTCGTAATATTAGTGTTGTTAACCGTAGAAAATCGAAAGCATAACAGCAAGCAATAAATTTCAGGACCTTTATTCACGGTACTTTGGTAACAGGTTCCGTCACGTGTTACCTGAAGTTGAAAGTCGCACCTCATTCTGCCAGGTAGGCCACTTCGTTTTCTTCTTTTCGCTTGCGAGAGGCGTATAATACCTTGCTATCCAATTAACCGGTGCCAATCGGTAAAGAAAACAAAGTGAAAATCTTTTTTCTTTTTTTATTCTTTCAACATGATACTTTATACGGATTCAATCTTCAAATATAAACCGATTCGTACTAACAAATTTTATGTGTCTTGCGTAATACTGATACCATTAGCAAAACACACGAAATATTAGTACGATTTGATTTATCTTTGAAAGTTGAATCCATATAAAGGATCATGTTGACAGAATAAAAAAAAGAAACATAAAAGATTTATACTTTGTTTTCTTCAAACTACAAATTTAAATTTCTTACACATATATACATATTAGGTGTAGTAAAAAGAAATCCATTATTTTTCCATTCAATTTCATGCAAAAATAATGGATTTCTTT
>NW_017259198.1:1208994-1223025 GCF_001594045.1 Atta colombica
TAATATATATAAACTAAATATAAATATCAACTGGTATAATTTTACGATTTTATAAAATAAGAGATATTTATTAACTTCTAGAAAAAACTCATAAATTAGTGGTCTTCCTGGTTCAACCTTGTTGATCAATTTCTATTAATATAATCGAAATCATTTTTCATTATTATATTATATCTCTATATATCTGTGCAAAACTGCTATGCAGAAATTAGGATCATAAATCATACGTTCTAACTGTGGATAAGTGTGCTAGTGAACACGCGACATGTCAAATTGACGATGAACTACGCATTTAATCATACTATTCAACATTTTTTCCCCTCTCTTCTATTATTATCGATGGGAGCGGCTTATTTTGCTAAGAGATGCATGCATGCTCGCTGCAAATGCGTAAAATACAGAGAATAAAATGGAAGACGAGATGCTCTCGAATTTCATCCCGGAGGAATCGAGGGCAATTGGAATATCCATCGTTCATTTACATAATTCGAGATCGACGACGGATAGGAAGAACGCCCACGTAGCTGCGTCGAATCACGATCGTCTTACGAATCCTCTCCTTCTTCCTGTCTACCAGAACGTGCTTGATTACCGAACGCCGTTATTACTGGACGATGTACGAGCAGGAGAACGAGGAGCGAGAGAGGGTACCAGGACTCGTTTTGCAAATTCGCGGTTGATTGAAAAGCTTGTGCGGTATAAAAACCGGGAGATAATTGCGGCAGGAAAAATGAGGGAAAAAAGTCCGGGTGATTACTCTCTTACCGTATAGCATGATTCAGGCAACATAGAATTCTATCTGTTAATAGGCTTGATGGTGGCCAAGTGGATGCAATGATGGTTAAATTCGTGCGATAGGTTCTTACGTCTTTTCCTTTTGGTCCATCTCGTCCTCGTGCAGCTATTAACTTAATCTCAGCGATTATACAGTTACATGAGTTACCGTTTAATATTTTATCGTCGATGAAAGCATGTTTGCTCATCGTTTCGATATCGTAATGTCCGGTATACGAATTACATGTTACTAAAAATTAAAAAAATATATTAGGGTTTACGTGAACATAATAAGAATAAAACTAAATTAGAGTTGTATGGTAATGAAAATTCTTTATGATCCTTCATTTTTTTTACATTAAACTAATTACAGAGTGACTAGCTATATAATAAATTGCTATTTTTTTACATGTAATCGAAGCGATAACAGCTATACCTATTTTTAATTAGAGATTGCTTTTACATAAAATATATGTAATCATCTAAAGAATTTCCATCGTTTTTGCAAATTTCTCATTAATATAATATGAGAAATAAAAACCTAGTTATACATTCTATATACACTATTCAGAAAAAAACGTAAATTATAATTATCCTGATGACTATGTCTAAGTAAAGTTTAGATAGTCTATCTGTCTATGCTAGTCGGCACGTGAGCACAATATACAATATTACCCAAAGCGGTACAGCTGATATCATAAACAAGACACCGCAGTGCACAGCGAAGCGCGGTTTAATCTACTGCAAATACAGGGCGCTTCGTTTAAATCAAGGCAATGTCAAGAAGAGAGAACGGACCCCTTTGTCGGTTCTAATCTGTACAAACAATCGTATATCTAGCAGTCGTCGGCCAAACTCTCGGTTTAGCCGAATTTATCCTAGTAGTAGCTTCTGGAAAATATCATGAGACCTGGGATTCACTACTTTTTTACATATTTTTTAAATTTACGATTAGTTTGTGTATGTACATTACATTTTATATCGTAAATGTCATATATTTGCTCTTATTTAGTAAAGTACGTTTTATCTTGTGTAATAGTAATTAGATAATTCATTCAAAGAAGAGAATTCATTCATCAACGTGATATCGCGACTTACGCGCTGAAAGTAATCGAATCAATTCCAATGATACTCCAATGATATTTTAATATATCTTCAGATGCAGGAACGTCTCTTCTGAGAATTTCGTTCTCTAGAGAGGCATCGTAATAGTACATCATTAAAGAAACGCGATTATGCGCTTCACAAGGAACAGCTTTTAGTAGAAATGAGGTAGCGTACTTTTGGACCGCGGCTTTTACGTCACAGTCGACGCGACGGGATGTACGCGTGCATATACTGAGTATACCAAGAGATCCTCATCTATGCAGCGAAAAAAATAGAGAGAGAGGAGGAAGGGCAGAGAGCTTTCATGCATTATCACACAGTTTCCGCTTTGCAAGACTTTCTTTGCCCGATCGCGGCGCGGCCTCCAATTAACGCTTTCCGCGGCGCTCAAAAGACCAGACGGTAGCACTGAAAATGGATTAAAGTGCACACCGTTTGCTACCGACTTTTACAACATTTGCAGACACAGGTACATATGTTAGCAGTCGCTGATAATTCCCCGCGGCTGTTATTCTCTATTTGGTTCAACTATTTCATAATGCCAAGGGATATTAAAGTAAAAAAATTTATAAATGCCACAAAGGAGAGGTAGTATCGAACCAAAAAATTTTTCATTTCATATATCCGATATCTAAATGATATAACATATTTCAACAAGACATTTAATACACTGCAGAATTCGTGAGAGAGACATAAAGCTTGGTTATTTGAATCCTTTCGGAATGGAGCCTTGCGATTGGTATCGTCGGTACGCGGAATAGCGAGTGCTTCGAGAAAGGATGGGATATATATCGGATTTAGTTTTTCGTCGGCGAATCGATCAGCTTGAACCCATCTGACCTCGCGAGGACGTAAAGGGTTGAAAGTAGGAGAAGCCACGGTATGAAGAGGGACAGGGGAGCACGAGTCTGAAAATAAGAAGATACTGATAAAAGAGCTGGGGCTGCACGTTGGCCTAACAAGACTCAGGACTCAGGGGCTATTATCATAATTGTGGGCTGCAGGCAGCGGCTGTGCCCACAAACCAGAATGCCTCTTGTCTCATCTACCTTCGTCCTCGCCTTCTTCTTCTTCCTCTCCTTCTCCTTCATCGTCTTCCTGCACTTCTTTCTCCGCGCGCATTTCTTCTTCTTCTTCGCGACTTTTTACTTAACCTTCGTTCTCTCGCGTTTCGCGCACCCCTTACCAACCTTTCACATGATCTAAAGACAAATGAAACAGCCTCCATATTCACCCAACCTTATTCCACATTTCCATCTAAATTAAAAAAGCGATGAGTAATCCGCGCGACACGATTCGATGCAACGCTGCAACGCAGCACAAAGAAATTATCTTTCGTCATGTGAAACAAGTCGCGTTCGAAGCAGTCTGTTGTAATTAGTAAATAATATGTTTTTACAAAAATATCGTAGGTAATGTTTTTTAGACACGATTCTGAGATTAAGTTGTTTTTATACAACGATATAATGAAACGACGTGTAGTGCTAATAAGAAATATGAACTACTATTTAGACTAATTATATGGGATGCATTATTTAGGTGAAATTACAGACGGTAGGATGCCTTCCGAACGTTCGTTATTAAATTCAACTATGTATGATGTAGATCCTTCGACGTAGACCACCCTGAGGTGAAACGCAAACAACCGTTTATCCCTCTTCGAAAAGAAACCAAATGGAATGCTCAGTGCACTTCTTTTTTTTATCTCGATCGTAGTCTTGACAGAATACGAGATATTTTTGCAGAAACGAGCATGCAGTTTCTTTTTAAGAAAAGTTTGGTACATTTTTTTTGTTGCTTATTATATCAGCATACACAGACGATGAGATATATTATAATACTTATTGCTAGGCGCGTGTATTAAGATATGCTTCAATTATATGACTACATATAATAGAGTTTTACGAGATGTCATTTAGTTTCTTATTACAATGGATCCCAATTATCTTCTTCACGCTTCAGTTATTAAAGAATATCCTCTCTTATATTTAATTCCTGTTACTTAAATTACAAATCCGTAATTAAAAAAAAATTATTTGTTCAAGTGTGAAATTGAAATACGAAAGATTCATTATTAACGAAATTGGATTTTATTACTTGAGATTTTAAATGAACGCTTTACTTAGAATATCTGATCTTTTCTTAATAGGTCATTAAATATGAACAAATCTATAAATTTTTATTTTAATTCCAATTAAGAATATTGTTCCTTGCATTTATAATTAACATTTGTAAATCAATTATATAATATTTTATATAGTATTTTATTCTTCGCTTTCTAAATGTAAAATCAATGTTTGATTAAGGTCTGATTGCACTAACGTTACTTTAAGCAAGACTTAAAATTCTTTCTGTCTCTATCTCTTTGGTTTTAAAACAAGATAGATAAAGTTCTAAATCTCGCTTAAAGTCAAAGTGAAGTTGGTGCAATCGGGCTTGAATGTCTTAATGAAGTATCACAAAGTATATTGTACAATTCCCTTATAAATAATTCAGAAAAGTTTATTTGCTTTAACTATAATGCAATAGTACTACTACTACTACTATTACTACTACTACTACTACTACTACTACTACTACTACTACTACAAAATGTTTGTGCTCGAATTTTCACCTCGAGAATTCCCTTTTTAAAACCAGAGAATCAGAAGCAACCGGCAGGTGCGCGATAGAATATCCGTTTTCCTTTAAATTATGCGAAATAAGCAAATATACTTCATCCTCAAATTGTTGCACGGTGTGTCGAAAGCGCATTTTTTTCCCATTTGTTTCCCGTGCACTCTTTCAGCAAGAGATGCCAGGGGCGTGTATGTTTGTTTAGCCTCGGTATACCCTGTTATTAGGGACCGCTGCCCATGCCTCTCGAAAACCGTAGGGCCCACGCGGAGATTTGGCCGCCGTGAGTCCGATCGTACATCCCCCTTTCCGCCCTTCGTCTCATCGTTCCCTTCCTTGCTTCATTTCGTGCGTAAAAGAAGTTCTCGAGAAAAGAACGACGAAATAAATTTGGAAGGGGGTCCCGCTGGCTCCTAGCAGATCCTTTCCCTTTAGATCTTGATTTAGATTCTACCACGTTTTAATTTATTACAAGCGATGGCGACGATTATACGGAAACGAGTCTTCGGCTTGGGAGAATACGCCAATTTTTAGCCCATGCGAATAAAAAGAGAGAAAAATGAACTGAGGGAACATAAAGAGGAGCTCATGTAGTGGAGTATTAAAGAGAAAATTCAGGAATTTAAGCGCGTTCAGATACTTATTAAAAGAGTAAAGATTTCTTCGAATTATTTCAATTCCTCTCCATCTCATGTACACAAACAGGCTTTCTGTTTCGTGAAATAAATAAATAATTTTAAACTTTAATTTAAACTTATAATTTCATACGCAATACTTTCTGATTACTTAATTATATTTTTTTACATATTTTGTAAGATTGTAAAAAACTTAATGGACTTTTTAAATTTTAATCTGTATATATTATATTATGCATACAATTTCGATCAAATTAAATTTTTCTTATTAAAAATTTAAAAATTTATTTAATATTGTATGTATTAAATAAATTTTTAAAATAAGAAAATATTTACTATGTTATATATGTGTGTACGAGTATGTCTTAAATAGCGGACACTAATCATATATGTTATTTCTAATTAAAAATTGAGTTGAAAAGTCCTCTACAATTTTGTAATTTTCGCAATGGTTGACGAAATATTAATTTCTAAATGTTGCTGAATAAACAGCTGCTCAACTTATTAACTATCACGAAAAATGCAAAATGGTAAAGAACTTTTTGATTCAATTTTTTATCAGGATTAGCATTATATGATTCGGCAATCACTTACTCGGCGATCTTTAGAAATTAATGTTTCTTTCACAACTAACGTTACTATAATCAATTATTGCGAAAATTACAAAATGATAGAGGACTTTTTGATTTAATTTTTAATTAGGAATAGCGCTATATGATTAGTGTCTGCTATTTAAGAAACATCCTGTATAGGTATATACATTTATTCACACGCAATGTTAAAGTCCTTTATGTTCAAATTTATATGATCCGCACACTCGTTGCAAGCGAGAAAGAAATCCATACATTTTTTGTGGTGTGATTCGTGGGATCACGCGACTCCTCTTTCTCTCGATGCACAATGCATCCCTGATGACATATCCTGCAGGATCCGCAATTGAATAGTGTTCTGTTTGCGTGGATGGCACGTGACAATGCCCGAAGACCCGTCTCGCACGCGACCACACCCCGTCGCTGTTATTTGTTTAATTTAAGGGTATTGTTGCGTGCGATTTCGTTAGTCGCTGCTCGATTTATTTCGTCTACGATCATTTTTGATGCATTTTTAACGTGGGAGACACTGGAGAATACCCGGTTCAATCGGATATCCCTTTATTTCGAATATTCGTAATCGCAAACAGTGCGAATTTGTGCGACTCGACACGCAGCTTGCAACGCAGTGTCCGTCGCAATCGATTACACGCGGAACTTTTACCGTCCCATTAATGAAACTTTTTACGCATTCATTTATTAGCGTCCCTTCCCGACGATAAATAAACGCTGTACCCCGCCATCGTGACATGTATTATGCATGCGATATTACAAAGCTGATGATGCTCGCTCACACGTAAATTATCATTATACGGATAACTTAATGGCCGACTAAATATTTCTTGCATCGTTTTTACATAATTGAATCTTCATAACTGGTTCGCGAAATCTTTTTTTATCGGCTGATCATCGATCGTGGTAAGCGAACTTTCGACTCCTCCGACGTGCATCGCGCGATCTTACAACGAAAATTGGCACTCGTTGAGAACTAGCACTCGCTGGAATCTTACTGGCTAAAGAATCTTGGCAGTCACGGATAAAGTTCTGTGTGCAGCAAATGAGGCCCGACGAGCCCAGCGAAGAACACTACATAACCAATTGTCGATAAATATTTAGATTTTTAGAACATCACGTGCAGTTTTTAGATCTGTTCTTTTTAAAGTTCTTTTAAGTTCTGAACCTAATTCTAAATTGAAGACATAGAGAATGGACTGCGCGATTTGTGTGTCAAAAATAGTCGATAAAAGTAAGAGAGAGGAATCGTGGAAGAGAGCCAATTTTTATCTCTTTCCATTACGATATTATATTTAACGATATAATGAAAGAGAGAATGAGAAGAAAATTGGCCGTTTTCCTTCTCTCTTATTATTGTCGATCACATGTGGATGGCCTTCTTAAATACGGATTACATAGTTTATTCTCTATGTCTTTGTTCTAAACGAGTGCAATAAGTTAGAGTGGAATAAACTATATCCGTTTTATTTTATCTTATTAAATCAGTGTACACCAGTTCAGAACTTGGAGTGAAAAATAAACAGATCTAATATAATGTCGCAGTGTTATGAAAAAAAAATTAATTTTATCTTTCCAAATTTTCCATTTTTACATTCTTTAAATGCATAAATATAACAATCAATTATTATAAAATTATAAAATGTATTACCACACACACGATGAACAGATAATTAACGAGATATGTATGATTACTCAACTTGATAAGTAATAACGACTTATTCACAGATTTCATGATAATTTAAAAAATTAACGTAAATTATCGGTGCCAATCTGAGTCATAATATTTCAAACAAATGAATAAATATACATAACAAATAAAATAGATTAACATGAAGTATATATAAAAAACACATACAAAAAATAGATAGCTGTAAATATTGAGATACAAATGTATAGATGATCTGTATCTTAACATTTTGACCGTAAAATTATTTATTAGCGCCACATTATCTTTGAAAAATTTATTTCAAAAATTATTTTTGAATCGTTACGTAATAAAGCAATCTTAGATCCAAATCTCTTAAAAAATAATATTCTATAAAATTTTCAAATTTATACTAATATATATTTATACTAATATATATTATATTATACATATATTTTTAAAATATTCTTTTATCTTCTTTTATTTTATAAATATTTCTTTTATTTCTATTTCTAAGCAGATAACAAACAGATCAGTTAGTATATAAACTAACTAATATATAAATTTATATCTCGCAGTCAAAACGTCAAATGCATCAATATAATTATCCTCATTATATATTTGTACTGACGATAATATATTCAAAATGTTTTAAATTCAATTTGTTCAAAATAAATGGAATTAAAATTTAAATTATGTTTCATTGTTATGAAACAATATATTCAATTTTTCATATTCCATTAAAAATCACAGTCACAAGAAAGAAACAAATATAGAAAGACAGAAAAATACAACTTTTTAAACATTATAACTACATAATATTTTAATTTCGAATATAAAATAAATATTCGTAACAATTCTATTAATTTAAGTACATCCGCAATCATAATACTTGCACAATCATAATACTTGCACAATAGCCAGTAAAATCAGCATCTGCTGGCATAAATAAATTTGTAATTCAAGAAGTCTTACATAAAATTGCATCGCAAAAAAAATTTTTCTTCGAGCATATTTCTGTACATCCATGTAGAGGTCGTTCTTAATTCGTAACCGGACAATTTTTTTGATCTGTACGAATAAAATACGCTCTGCTGATGTTATTCTTGTCGATAATTTGATAAGCCTTTTCTACAACTGCGACTGACGGTTTTGGTTCTCGTGTTAAAATCCAAACGTTTCGTACACTGCAAAAACACATTATAGTTTTAGTAATCCAGTAAAAGTCTGTTCAATCTAATTTCTAATCTAATATCTCTAGAATAGAAGATTTTTCAGATAGAAAAATATGCCTTTAAAACATGAACACGAATGCATTAAGAAATTAAAATTTTTTTCTACTTATTTAGCAGCATAAAATGTAAAATTAATATTTAATAATAAAGGCACAGGAAAGATTTATTGCAATCAACTAACTTTGTATCGGGCAAAAAATGCTTATTTTATATTAATGCTTATACTTATTATATATTTTCCCGCAATCTTGTCACATGCAAACTTACTTAAGAACTCCGAGATTTGTACAACTCCATATTACGGCATAGGATATGTAGTCTGTGTCTAGAACCCAATAAGGTGCATCGAATGGCAGTGGCAAGGATGGAAAAGTGACGGTCAATTTAGGATCATCGGATCTACCAATTAACCTTGCAATGCCCTCGATACTCGTTGCGACTCCAGTTCTATGCAAGAGAATAGAGCTTTACTTTAAGTAGATAATTGTCAGTTGACGATGATATCATTCTTATATCACTGTTTTTCTTGCTTTTTTAATGACTTAAAATTACTTGATGAGTATCAGGTACTATTATACTCACAATGAAGAAATTTGTTTATTCAGGATTTTCACCGAAGCATTTTCATTCAGACTGTAATTAGCTGTCACACATTTTCCACCAAATTCAAACCACGCAAAATATCTCTCGACTTCGTACCATTTGCCCAAATACTAGAAAAAAAATCTGTAATAACTCTCTAAAACTTTTATATGAATCTTACTCTAAAGAGTGAAATCTCATTCTTAAAAATTGAAACCCAAAATTGGGTCAATTTTCACTTTTTGAAGTGAGATTCTATTCCAAAGAGTAGAGTTTAGAGTACTTTTGATTTAAATGCACAAGAAGAAGGATTGTTTTATATACTTTATGTTGTATATACTTTATTTTAATATTAAGTATAAGTCAAAATAATTGTTCTGTACTCACTCTTTCAAGTTCGAAATTTTGCATTGCTTCCAAGTTTGGACATGTACCCAAAAATGGCACCTGCGCCATCGCTGCATTTGCGATGATAACAATTACAAATATCCGTAACATATTCTTTTCTGAAAAAAGAACAGAAAATATTTATTCCATTTTTTAAAGGTATGTATAGGTATGTATAGGTATGTATAGGTATGTATAAGTATGTATACGTATGTATAAGTATGTATGTAAAATATGTTAAAAATTTAAGAATTTTAATGTATAACAATAATAAGTTTGTCGGATTTTTATTGAAATAAAATTCAAATTATATAATTATATGAAGAAATCAAATAAGTAAAATCTTTTACTTATTACGCGCATATATATGCACTTGCACATGCAGAAACATTAATTTAGAAGATCAAACAAAGATCAAACAAAGATAATGTTAATCTTATTTTAGACAAAATTGTTTATGTTGAAATATTAATGAAACTTCCTATACATACTGGAATGCCAGTGATCATAGAAAATTCTTCCGTTATAATAATCACCGTTACAACAACACAAGGTATATTATCGTGTAATGATGCACCACTTAAAGAACTTATTTTACAAACCAAGTTTGTAAAATATTGTCAAACCATCAACTTTGATGCTTCGAAGATATTTCTTTGTGCTCCTTTCGTGTTTTCAAAGTACATAGTTACTAACTTCGAAATACTCAAGAAAATGAAGAGAAACGAGCGTGTGCTCTTTTATATTGCATTATCGCGGACATTAGTTTCTAAATTGATGATATCATAATGCAACACTGTTCTGCGTGGCATACTTTATAATGTTTATGAACGTACTTTACTTGTTGGACTTTTATCACTTATATTGCATAATCTGTGTTGATTTCGCTTTTATATACTACAAGGATTAAGAATGAAATAACAATTATTTCGAATATCAGCATTCTTTTTTTATTGTACTAGCAATTTGAAATTCATTGATATGAATATTCCTTGATATGAAAATATTAAATACAAGTCAAACTGTTATGCGAAAATATTACACGTGAATTATTTAAGTTCAAGCGGCCTGATTTCTAATTCTCTGATCTCTTTAACTTACCTGACAAGAAGTTTATATTTGCACAAGTAGTTCAGCAAGCAATTTATTGTTAGGAAATTCGATCAAAGTAGAAAGGGCAAAGAGAAACAACTTGAATGCGATATCGGCAATACAATTTCATGGCACTCTAAATACAGCACTCACCTGATAGCTTTGACCGTCGAATATCAGTTTTTTCGAGACAATTTTGACAAGGATTAGCGCTGAGGATTACTTCTCATACGATGGATCGTTCGTAGGTGACTGAACTTCCTGCTCCGCGATTCGCTTCGTCGGAGACGAACCCGCGAAGGTTGACTGGATATGTTTGGCAGAGTACTGACAGTTAGTGGGTCAGTAACGGTACGTTCGGGGTTCAAGAAACCCGGCTTGAATTTGCCATTGACCAATAGATGATCAACAGATTCAGAGGCACGTGGACCATTTCATGATCAGATGCGATGGACCACTTTTGATAATTGCTCGTTTGTGAATAGATTTTGCAGTAATGACTAATAAATCAGATACGAAATGAATACGTTAATAGATAGATAGAATAATTTAAAAGGAGAATATTTTAATAGTAAATATGTTTGTGATAAATCGATTACGTTATATATATAGTGAATATATTTTCGTTTTAAGTATTATGCACTACAGGAATAAAAAAGTATCTATAGGGTATTTATGTACTAATCTTAATTCATTCTATAAAGAAAAATGTATATTTCTTGATTAATTCATTAATCAAGAAATATACATTTGAGAAGAAAAGTAAATTTGGAAAAAAATATTTTTGCATTATATTTTGCATTATATAAATATTTTTCTTGCATTTAGATATATAAAGAAACTTTCTTTTGAATATTCTTTATATATCTAAAGAAAAGTATTTAAGTTTTTTTATTTCTTCATCTGTATTCAGAGTTGAATACAGATGAAACATTTACTTAATCGTTCTTCTAATATTTAAGATCTCATCAGTGTTTGTAAGTGGTAGTTTTAAATTGATATGATTATTATCAAAGATTGAACTATTAATGATGATATGAAAAATGTATCCGTTATGTGACCTGCTTATGTATTTATGTTTATGTAAAAAATACTATGACACATTTAGCTTTTACTGGTACCACGTTTCGTGATGCGAAAGCTAAAAAGACTTTCCAAGAGTTTAAGAAGTGCATTTTCTCTCTTATTATATGATTATATTACTCACAGCACATAACTTATCGTAGTAAATTATTGTAGAAAAATTTTAAAGAAAAATGAAGTTTTTTTTAAATAAAGTAGTACGTCTTATTGATCAAATATTATTTTCCATTAATCAGATATAATTCTGTGTATTAATTTATAATTTATAAATTACGTTACAGTAATCAGTAATTAATTTGACATGCATATCATCATATCTGTATAATGAAATGGAAATAATAAACAAATGGGTACGTTTTATTAAGACATTTTTTATAACAATTTTATTTATCTTTGTTTCTTTTCTTTTTTTTTTTTACATTTGTACGTAAGCCTATAAAACAAAGCGCCGTGTCAACCCTATGTCCTCAAACGACAACGTAGAACGACAGCATGTCGATGGAACAAGTGATTAATGATTTTACGGTACTTAAGCGAGACTGGTTCTCAATGAGGAAACCGCTACGAGCCTAAGACATCGAAAATCCCCAGGAATACATCCCTGCTAGCGCCAACTAACAGACTTTTTTTGCTAAATAATACTTCTAGGCAATTGCTTCTGGTTTTTTCGAATGTTCGCTTTTTTCCTCCTTTGTATTTTCCGCGATGTTCTCCTCCCTGACCTCGACAATGATCATTTTATCCCTTGTGTCGTCACTCTCCTCCTTTATCGTCTCTGCTAACTTCAAGATCCGTTCGGGAACAGTTTCGATGGGCTGCTCGAGCTTTACGGGTTCCTCCGCTATTATCTTCGGAATATCGGAGAGCGCTTTCTCGCCCATAATCCCGGCTGTTGATTCCTCCTTCTCCTTTATCTCAGTATCGGCATCATTCAGAGCGACGGATGATCTGGAACTCTCATTCGGCTCAATTGGTTGTGGTCTCTGTTTTCGCTTCTCCGACTTCTCTGGCTTTGCCTGCTCAGGCTCCTCAGACTCCTCCGTTGTCGAATCCAAATAGGCACATTCCGCTTGATCGGTTTTCACGAAGAACGTTTTCGATATTTTGTATTTATCAAGAACGCCATAAGCCTGGAATCGAAAAAAAGAGATTTTAAACTTTTATAGTGATGATAAGAAGATTCTAGAATATGTATTATAATAACTGTATTAATAATTTTCAAACGTAAAACTTGTTATTTTATTTTATATTAATAATTTTTATTTTTTTATATTCTCGGCCGTAAATCCTGAATATATTAAAACTCAAAATATATTATTATGTCTTAATATAAACTAATTTACTTTGTAATTCATTTAAATTTAATAATTGGACATTTTAATTTGAATTCTATTAAAATATAATTTTTTAATTATTTATTGCAAAGAATGTAATATTTGTAACAATTTTTTAATTAATTTTGTATTTTAAAATACAAACAAAGATAATATTTTTCGCAATAAATTATTCGCAGTTTTTAGATTTCATCAGCATATGACAATTAATATTCTTCTCTAAAAAATGTCTATTAGCATCAAAAAAATTATTAGTACTTAATTTTTTGTTAGTAATTGCTTATACAATTTAATAAGTAATATTACTATTATGGTTCTTATGAATGCGGAAAAACAATATGTGAAACGCAATATGCGAAATCAGAATATATTGGGTTGTCCGGAAAGTTCGTGCCGACTAACCTATATAATTTAATAAATGTATACTAAAATTTAAATCTTCTGCGTTTCAATTTTTCTTCAAAATCGGCACGAACTTTCCGGACAATCCAATATGTAAATTCACGCGAGAAATTTATATTGAACCAAGATCCACTTCGCCCGAATATAGGATTTTTCTTAAAATTTGATTTTTATTTTATTAAGCTTTTACCTTTTGAAGCACTTTTCCGGACGGTACTCGTTCTCTCGTCATGACCCATGCATTTTGTGCGTGGACCGGGCCAATACCTTGACAGCTCCATAAAACAGCGTACGAATCGTAATCCGTTTCGAGTACAGAGTATTTAGTCTCGGGAGTCAGTGGAACTGTGGTATACCTGACTTGAAGTTTACCCTCTTCGGCTTTGGAAGCCGCGGGCTTAATTTCACCTTCCAGTATCCTCTTTACGCCAGTGCTAAATGTCAGAGATATTATATTAAAATCCCATTATTTTTTAATGAAATTCCCATACACCTTATAAATTTATCAAACGAATTAGATGAAATATGTATATA
>NW_017259198.1:1223125-1248576 GCF_001594045.1 Atta colombica
GGCACCTTTCGTATAATTCGACATAACGCATCGAGATACTACTTCACTAAGCTGGAAATATCTTTCTGCTTCATACCAAATACCCATGAACTATAAGAAAATTAAATATCCATTACACAAATATTCTGCAATGTAAAGAAAATTTCATTTTCTCTGATATTCGTTTAATAATAAAACATCGCTGTAATTAGAGTATATTCTATAAATTCACATAAAATTAAATGTTCCACAAACAAAACAAAATAACAAAATAAAAAAAAATAAAATAAACCGAATGTGTACGATAATACATTCAGAAATTGTGTTTAACGAAACATTTAAGTTACTCACCCTTTGTCTGTTAAAATTCGCCATGGGTATATATTCCGGACAGAAACCGAGATTAGGAATCTGGGCACTGGCCCAGGCCAGAGCCGAAAGTGCTAGGATAATCTTCCCGAACATGTCTGATGACGATCTGCCTCGAACACCAGTCAAGGCTCCAACCTTTATATACATTAAGCAGGAGCATTGACCGAGAGGTCTTACCCCCTCTGTATTACCCACGTATTAGTACTCTTACGGTACTCTCCGTGGCCCAAGACGCTGGCCGAGAAGACGTTGGTCATTGGTCAAGGATGCGCCTCTTGGCAAATCCATCGGTGACGCGACCAAGAACCAGAAATGCAAGATCCATTATGCAACTTTAGAATAAACGGTACTTCGCAATCGAAGACGTTAGCCCCTACGGGAACAGCGTTAGAGGTCTATCAACTGCGTGGAATGTCACTGATTTCTCAGATTAAATGCAAAGTTAACGGATTAGAAGAATTTTATTTCACGATCACTAATTTAGATTTATACATTCATTATTTAAGAATTTTTAGAGAAAAGATAGTAAAAGATAATAAATCGTTTAAGATTTTTGTAATTATATACTCACTGTCTTTCTAGAATCTTCTGATTATTCTTTTTACGCTAATATTCAAATTTACGCATATATTCAAATATATCACATATATTAAAATACCTATTTCGTTAATTACGCCATTAATTTACACATAAAACGCACATCCATTTTTAATTGAAATTATCGAAAAAAAAACTCGATCGATATGCAATAATTATTTCCGTTCACGTATTGAATTCATTGATTTTTTATTTTTCGTAACAAAAATATAGGTATATTATTTCATTTGTAATAACATTTTATGTTTGCGCGAAATTTTAATTAATGAAATATAATTGATGATATGAGATAGTATTGAGTTTAACAAAACTTACACGCGTCGAAATGATTGTATTTAAAAAGTTTCTGAAAATCTCTCTCTCTCTCTCTCTCTCTCTCTTTCTCTCTCTCTCTTTCTCTCCCTTTTTTTTCTATTTTTTTTTGTCGCTTCTTGTTCGCAGAATATTTGATTGCCTTTATTTATTATGCATACTAAAACTAATTAATTGCTTATTTCACGCATGAATTACAATCAAAACACGCCTTATTCAATTATGAAAGGCAAATATGTCTGTCCACTTCCTCTAATCATTTATAAAGCTGGTTCCAGCAATTCGATCCTCGTACAAATGTTATTTATGTTCGGCTGCCAGGCAGGTGCGATCGAACAGACCGATTCTTCTCGGGAGGCCAAAATGAGGAATGGACATTTACTTGTCGCATAATTATGCAATCGACACCGTCGATTATACCGTATACATCGAGATTGGATGTATACGGCATACAGCGTTTTGTTGGAACGTAGCCCACTAGTAACGGGTTTCGCTGTTTTTCCTTTTGCACAAAACCGAGAAGTCCTCGAACCGTTAGCTGGCGATATCTTTTGCACCTCTGTTGGAGAACTCTTTGAAGATTCTGAACGGCAAACCGCTATACGTATCACGAAAACAATAATTAACTCTTCGATTTTGATCTTATATTCACATCGCTGAAGATAGCGATCGTTAACAGAGGTAGACAACGTAATATACACACACACACTGCTCTCAAGAAAGCATCTAGATAAATTCCGTTAAATAAGTGTACATAATTTTTTTTTCGTCTTCTTTAATTATATAAAAATTATTAAAAGCTTCCAAAAGCAGTAATTTGTGAAATAATTTAAGATGGTTTGTTCAACTAATTTATTAAAATCGTTAAATTTGCTTAGTAATGTTTAAATTCAAATGCAATTCTTCTACAAATTTTTATATATACACGTTTCACAATAGGGCAATTAAATAATATAGGTATCTTTCAATAGATCACACAACAGGTCTATAGGAATAGAAGAGGGAAGTATTGGAAACATATATTAGTTCGATTATGTTTGCTTCTGTTTATCTTGTCGTACACCAGGTTTCTTCAGAATTTTAATTTATTTTTCATAAACCTATGAACACTAAGAAAGCACACGGAGCTTGTGCCCCGCTTGGAAGATGCTTAAAATCTACAATCTTTCACCCGAATGTCCGAATGAGGAAAAGAAGACGTTAAATTTAGAACAGTGACGACAGAAAATCAACGTTTTACACAAGATTTTGCCAATTATTGTCTTTGTATCTCTTAAATTTTCTCTTTACTGAATAATGCGTAATTCAATTTATTCTTTCACTGCTATATAATGACAAAAGAACTTGCAATTTCCGAAGAATTCTGCAACGTCAAATAATCATATCAGAAAAATATCGTTTTCTTCCGCATTCTCGGTCAACTGGATCGAAAGCGAAATTCGAGATCTATGCTTTTCTTTTCTCCTCAATGGTGCGATCACGGTCTCGAGAGGGACATCCGGGTGCGCGTGCGCGCTAAACATAATTAATTAACAATAAAATAATCTGTAATGCATAATCCTAGTGCATTTACGGCTCGAGAAGAGGGGACGACTGATGTCGGGAGTGCGTGATAAGGGTGGGCGAAAGGGTAAAGGAAAGAATGATGATAAAAAGCTGATTGCTTAAATTATTATAGGCGACTCGCAAGATCTTTCTTCGTCGGTATCCTCCTGATGCCCTTTCGCGATCGCAAGATTCTCCTCTTGCTCACGCCAAGAGCCACGAGTCGCGCTCGTGCCGTGAACGCCGCGGCGTCGCACGCTAAACAATAATTACTTTAGCTTTATTATCATTTAGTATCACATTACGTTCACTGTTTTGTGCTGGCCGTTTTTGCCTGGCTTTGCGAGAGCGCACACCACCCCTCCACCTCTCTTTCCGCTCCGTTTCTTGTACGCCTCCCCGTTACGACATTCTCGTAAATGGATGTCGTAATGAAGGGAAGTGAAGGAGAAGAAAAGGCGCACCGATCGATTTGTCTCCACCCTCGAGCAATCGCGATTATGAGGTCAAGCAGAAACACAAGGATATAATGAAGAGAGAACACCAATCGACTGTGTTTCCGTTCCTTTTCTGCGCGATGCTTTATTTGACTGATACAGGACACTCTTTGAGAGAAGCAGAACCATAAAGAAAATTTTTTTTATATAAACTTTTATATAAATTTATATCTTTATATATCTTTTATTATATACATCTTTTATTATCACGAGAAAATGATAATTTACTGCAATTAATGTATAATACAAACTTGCTCCATTGCAATCAACAATATGTATATATATATATATATGTATATATATATATATATACATATTCAAGTATATATTAAAATTGTAAAATATCCTTCAAGTACAATGCCGTTTAGTACTTAGCGCAGCTCGAAATGTCATTCGTTGATTTAAAAACTAAATTATTGCATTTATATTTAACTAATATTATTTTACAACTTTTATCAGAACGTCTTTGGTATGTAAGCGAATCTAGAAGATCGAAGCTACATTCATTCAGAGCGTCTATATCATATGCTAATTTAGTAATTTTTTTTGTACAATACATTGTATTCAATTTATCTTTTCACAATTACGACTCGATCAATTATCACTGCATTAAAGCAGACTCTTCTACTTCGTTTTTGTGGATTGTATATTCTTTAAACAGAATAAATTTCCAAACGCGTTAATAATCGACCAATTTGAAAGTGTCTTACGTTTCTTCTCCTTGCTCAATCATTTCCGAATATCTTCGAGATGGTTTTATGCAATCAAGGAGCAAAAAAGAGGTCGAGGCCCTTCTTCAAGGCACCTTAGGTAATAATAATAATGCCTACCTAGAAAAGAAAAAAAATGACGTCCTGCGCCAAACAAAGATAAAATTAGATGAAAGAAAGCTACTAATTACAACGATCGAACTAGCCTTAAGAAAAGTTGAATTAATTCAAATGAATCTTAAACTCTTCTATGTGAATTCGTTAATGTTCCTCCATTTCCTAAGCGAACTCGTATCGTCATCTTAAACGCCTATGTCTCTTAAGCCTATGAACACATGAAATCACTGCCCAATCGACCAATTTGGACCCATTTGACAAGGCACTCGAGTCGCTAAGTTATACTGAAGGGTGTACCATGAATGGGATGTCAGGACGAGGAAGATGAGAGATAGGCGACAATGTGGAAGACGGGTTTTAGAAGACAGAACATTAACAACGTCGATGTTTACTAAACAATAAATTGTATCAACAATTTATAAACATCATAACTGTGTCTTCCACAATCGATTTCGCCGATAATGTTCTCTTTCGTCCTGCTTAATATTTCAATACTTCATTCTTTTCCGTTTCAACATCCCGATCGAATACTTTCATGTTCGCGATCGAAACCGTACAGTTTTAACTACTAATAGCTAGCTCGTGGCGATTGGCGGGCAGGATACCTAAGATCTACCTAAGATAGAAATCGGTGGAAAGTCGGTTGGTCCCTTTGCAATAGTGTGAAATAAATAAATTCTAGTCCGTCCTCTCGTTCCTATTTAACATTATTTACATTACTCGTAAAATTACTCGCACGCGTTGAGGTAAACGGGACTTTGCCAGATTTGCCACGTGCGGCGATTAAAATAAAATAACAACAAACAAGACGCGACAAAGAGATTGCGCTACAATTATGCCAAGATTTAACGTGTGACAATAATTGACTCTCTGTTCGTTCATATTATCATCCTTGTACTTTTCCTAGATCGTTCTCTGCGATCACTCCCGACTCGACGTACTCGAATCACTATCGAGTCAATATTAACAAAGACATTTTATCAAAGTTATTACTTAGCCGTAACGATAAGATCATGATGTGAGAACCAGGTGTGCTGTGTTACACCTGGCATTCTTACATCATGGATACTTTCTGCCAAGTTGTCAATTAAGCAACTTCAATCTAGACAAGTTTCACATTGTATACATAAAAGCGATTAATTTTTATTATTCTTAGAAAAGACCTCTTTCTTGGTGCTGCATACTGTCTGTGTCTTTATATTTATATTTGCATGACGGTGACAATTTTGTATTGTACATACAATTTTGAGTTTTTTGCTTATAAGTTATTTTTTTACAAAAAAAAAACTTATTTTACAAAGTCATATAAAATAACTTTTTTTTTATTTTACAAAGTCATGTAAAATAATTTTTTTTTTAATAAGAAAACAAAGTTATAATAACTAATTAAAATAATAAATAAAAAATATATGAAGACAAACAGCAGTATTTGAAAAGAAATTTTGTTCAGACTATATGTAAATTTTAGTAAATAACAATACGAAATAATAATAACAATATGAAAAGGAGTGCTAGAATTCAATTACGCTTTTTAACAATTTAATCACAAATGTACATTTCGGCTCCACTTTGAGCCATCATTAGCATAAAAATAATAATTACATATAATCTTCCGCGAGTATCGTAGAAAAAAACCGATCAATTGTAGACAGAGATGCAGTGAGTATCGTCCTTCCTCAACATCTTGGTATTATGCCACAAAGTTTCATAGTGCTGAGTGGAAGAGTCTCACGCATAACTGCTGCAATCGTAATACTTTAAAACATCGTCAATATAGTAAAATATGGTACAATAGTCGCAAATTAAAATTATTTAATTTAAATTAGTCGGAAATTTGCCAGCACATGTTGGTTCGAAAATTGATTAAACCAATTTTGCGCAATTGAGTTTCTAGCAACTTCTATAATCCTTCTCATATTGTTATTATTATTAATTGTTAAGCAAAAGAGTCTTTAATAATTCAATATTCTTATTGTTTAATTATTATTTATTGGTTATTATATGTAAATTTGTTTCCTAATATCATATTAAATCAATCATTTCTCGAGTCCATGCTTTTAATTATATTTTATCTGTAATAGAGATCATATATCTCACTCTCTATATTACAGATCAAAATATCATATAAAAATGTTTATAACTAACAATAATTTAAAATTATTGCAAGTTATAAAAATTTTTGTTCATTGCAAACAGTGGAATAAGTCGATCAATTACATAAGAAAATCTAAAATCATTACGCAAAAGTTCTTCACTGCTTTTTAGTGATACGACAAAAACTTAAGAAATTATTTGTCTATGAAAAAAACAAATAATTAATAAATTATTTTACGAAAGATCATAATTTTTCAAAATATAAAGAAAACAAGAAAATAATTATTAATATATAATTTGAAAATGTAAATATATAATAATTATTATATACTTTTTTGTATATCACAAGTAGCGAAGATAGACTGAGCGATAATTTTAAATATCTCATTTTGCATAAACTAATTTTTTAAACAGTCTGAACAGAAATTGTGTAACTTGATCGCATCCTCCTAATGAGATCTTGAGAGCATCTCAAATAAGCTGCTCATCATTATGCGTTCAAGGAACACTCTTCAGCACCGGATGGTCTTTGACTTTGTTGCTATTCATGATTCGTAAATTCACGATGTAGATTTCTGCTGAGCAGTAGATTGTTGTGCGGTCCCGAGAGATGCCTAATGAGGTCCTGCAAATTAACGAAGTTCGACGACGAGCAAAAGCAACACGAGAACGTATTGTCGGGAGCGGCTATCACACCTCGGTGCACCGAACAAAGGTGTTTTAGCAAATGGGCTTTCTGTTTGAACATGGCAACACAAAGTCTACACGCGAAAGGCTTCTCGCCCGTGTGCACTCTTAAATGGGTCTTCAGGTTCCACGACATGCCGAATTGCTTGCCACAGTAACTGCATCGATATTCTCGAACAGGGGTAGACTTCGGCGGGTCGTCCGTTGACGGTGGCGGCGGTGGCGCTCTGGCAGGTGGCAGAGTCCAAGCCGTCCAAGGTGGCTCTAGAGCCGCTGCTGACGTCGGATCAGCACTGGGCGGTCGATGTGATGGCGGCGTCACTGATCTATCTTGCTGCACATCAATAACACTTCGTAAAAAAACGTAGAAACGCTCAAATGAAATTGCAATGTATATCTATAGTATTGAAAACGTTTGAAGAAACTATAATAAGTTGTTAAAGAAGCTTATAAATCGTGCACGTTTATAGATGTTAATTAACGTTCATCGTAATATATCGGAAGTCACTGTTAAAAACCAACCAGGTACGGTGGTGCCGAAACACTCAGGGGATGTGGCGCCTGCAATCTTCTGGGTGTTTCGAATCCAGGATTGAAAGGCACGAAAGCCGGATTTTGTGCGGGAGCATTGTGGAAGCCTGGTCTTCGCTTTCGATGAGGCGTCACGACATATGCTTCCGCAGGTGGGATCGGTAATTCTTCGAGTTTTCTCTTCCCAGATTCTAAACCTAACGCCAGTCGCGCTGCCAACTGCCTCTTCCGCTCTTCTGCTTCCTCAAGAGATTCTCGCCTTTCGAATATCGGTTTTTCAGACCTGCAATAGTCAGATCAAGTCATCTTAATGATTTATTCTATTGTTTCAAATTTCATCGGTTCTATTGGGTATAGTTTATTCAAAATAATTAAATAGTATTATATTACTATCGTAACGATTATGTGACATAATGTCAACATTTTCTAACCTGTGTATTATATCATGTGAGCTATCACTTGTGACGGAAGTGCCGGAATTGAGACTCAGATTAACAGGATCAGAACTATCCCTTCTTCTAGGAGGTTCTATGCTGCTTTCTCTGTTATCCGAAAGAAGACTTTCGCCTTCCACACCTTCCACATCCACTTCCGGCTCCTCTTCGCAGCCTTCTGTTTTAATGAGGACTGAGCAACAGTCCGCAGGATTATTGGACTGTCTGAAAGATATAAGTTTTTTAAAACATTTTGTCTAATGTTTTTTTATTTATGCAAATTCGATAAATTGTAAGATTTATTTGCCTACCTGCCATCGTATTGGGATTCGTAACTGGAACTCTCCTGGCCTTCTGAGGGCTGTGGAGTTGATATTCTTTCGGGATCAGAGTTACTAGTTTGAGGCTGATTGGGCTCAAATAGCTCGGACTTAATTTGGAGAAGCTCAAAAAGCTCCCTTAATGGCGTAAGCTCTGTCGACTGAAATAATGTCGAACGAAATAAAATTTTATTAATAAAATTCTGCTTAGTACACATTCCAAACACTTAAACATATTCAAATATTATGTTAATAAGCTGTTTTTCTTTCGAAATATTTTACTTATATACTAAAATTATATTATAATTTAAAATTCATACCGGTATCAACGCTTCTCCGTTATATAAAAATTCCAACAAATGATTTAATTGCGTCTTTCGGACGCCTGATAAGTGAACCACATGGTCCAGGGCAGGATTCCGAAGTAGACTAGCCAAGAGGGGACTGGCAGCTGCCAAAACGACTCTATGGGCCTTCACAACAGACCCATCATCGCATGCCAGAGTTACATCTACGTGACGGTCCCCGCTGTACCAGGCCCCGACCTCTGCGGCCAAGGTCGCTGGATGTTTTCCATAATGGAGCGTCAGGAGACCGTCAGAATACATCGTCTGAAACAAGAGTAAAAAAAAATATTAATATCCATGGTCGGATAGGCTTCTATATTAATCTAAAATTTGAATACGTCATTCGTAAGGAAAAAAAAAAAACAGTTAAATAACGGGGCATATTAAAGTATAATTTTTGTCGATAGTTTTTGGTCAATTATCAAAATTTAATGATAATAAATTTAATTAAATGATAGGTGGCACGTGCCTCTGATTAAATTACTTTTTGTAGAAAAAAGATCTAAAGATTTGAAAAATTTAGATTTAAAAAAATTCCAAAAACAGATTTAAAAAAATTTTAAAATGACATTTGTAAACAAAAAATATGATGATATCAAATATCTGATAATATCGAATATTTAATATCATAATAATAAATCTTTGCACACCTTTGCGATAAATTAATAATTAATTACACACATGAATCATTTATTGATAAATTTAAAAAAATGAAATCGTACTATCGTATAGACATAGCGTGGTAAGAAATTATGTGATAAAAAATGCATCCCGCGTCCTTAACCCAATAAGTGGTCTTGCCGCCTTGCGTGTTGCGATGACAGCTTCGTTACACTAATTTCCTCCTTTCGTGTCTTGGTTCTCCAAGAAACGGCGGAAGAGATACTGACGTGTCATAAGATCATGTTTCTCACGTTTCTCTTACATCTACGCAGCTCTCAGTTGACCATGTCAAACATGTTTAATGGTATAGTATGCAATTATCTCGTTAGACGGTCTAAACTCCTCATTTTATTTTTCACTTATATTTAATTATATCTATTTTGATTCTTCTATAATTTCACAAAAAGTAGCAAAAAAAATTAATTTTCTTTATAAATTTTAAAAATTAATATTTCATACAACATTAAATTTATATAATATTTTCATAAATTAATTAATAACAATGCATTGAATAAAAGCTCTCGAATATTTAATATATTTTTGTATACTCTTTCATAAAATATAATTAATTAATATTATGTAACATAAATTGTGATGCAATAGGTATATGATTTTCGAATGTGATTTATAAATCTGTTTTATATTACTAGAAATTCTTCTAATCCTATTAACTATCAGAGAAACAACTTGTTTTGCTACAGAATCCGGTTCTATTTAATATTTTTTCACCAAGTGTCGGTCGAACATAATTCGCTTTTAATTAACACTTATTTCAGAAAACAATTGATGGATTGTTGTTACGACATAATCTTGTAATACTGATCATAAAAAAAAATATTTGACTAATACAATATCGAGCGCGTAAGAAATATCCCATTCATCCGTGTCGAAGATTTGCAACAGTTTAACGCGGCCATGGCTAAGAATTAACGGCTGATCGAGCATTCCTTCAGTTTCTCAAGGGAAGTCGAGAGAGAGAGAAAGTCCGGTTTCACATTATGTTCTCAAAAGGAGCAAACGTATAACTAATATTATGAAATGAATTCCGCAATGTCAAACGTATCTCAAGATTACGATCTGTTTAATACTGAAAATTATCATTTATCAGTTTGTTGTATACTTTCATTTAAACTTACATTTATTGTAATATTATCGAGAGAATAAGATATATACGGAAAATATAATTAAAAAAAATATTATATTAATTTATCGATATATTCTCTCTAATTTAACTCATGAGAGAGAGAGAGAGAGAGAGAGAGAGAGAGAGAGAGAGAGAGAGAGAGAGAGAGAACAATATGTTGTTTCTAAAAGATTAATTTCTTCTATTACTGAGAAGTAATAATTACAGTGTTAAAATATTTAAAGCATGTTTTCCAATGCAGCTGATTTGTTTATGTTTTGTATGTAGATTTATATAATGATTATGTGTGCGTGCGTACGTGCGTGTGTGTGTGTGTGTGTGTGTGTGTGTGAGTGTGTGTGTGTGTGTGAGTGTCTTTACATAAATACATTTTTCTAATCATTTTCAAAAACATTTAGTATGATAATCAAAAAGTGAATTCTCTTTAAGATAAATTTTATTCCATTGTGAAATACGATATATCTTAAAATATGTAACTTAGGATTATAGAACGATGAAGTAATAACGTGTAGTACGTGTAGTACATGTAGATCTAAGAGCATCTCGCATTCGCTGCCATGACCTTCAGTTGATTGTTCGATCGAATTCGAAAGGAAAGACCTTGGGTAAGAGTTCCGAAGAAGGTGCTGAATCTATCATTGAATTTTAAATCATCGAAAGTAGCGCGACGGGTTCCCGTCGAATTCGACATTAGGTATGCATATAGATTCGCTGTGGGCTACTGTTTATTTATTCTCAGATAACACTCATCGTAACGTTGTAATGAATTCCTTTCGTATTAGACGTCGCAAAGCGCCGCATTACGTAACTGGAAAATTTATATCCACCTGTAATAGCGCTTGCATAAGAAAATCATTTTGTTGAAAACCTTGCGCATAGTAGACCGAACAGCACTTAAACTATACGATTATTTTATGATAATCTTAATATATTATATTACGAAAGTAAATGTCTTAAATAAAAAAGGAAACGAAAGCAAAAGCAAGACATCAAATCTTCCATTTCTGTCTCTTTTTTTTTCTTCGCATTGTATGTATCGTTTTTACGATCCTGCAGTCGCACATAATAAATTAAACAAGACATCAATTTTTTTCATAACGAGCCTTTCGCGTGCGTGTATCGCTGTCTCGAGCCAAGACGATATCGTGACAGATATTTATCCATAATGAGAGAAGTCAGAAACGATTTAAAGCGATCTAAAAAAAAAGGGGCAAGTTCTTCAGGTAAAAATTATGCGGTGGCACAGCCGTACACGCTCACTCGCATGCGTAATAAACTCGTCGGCGCGATACTGAGAAAATTGCTAAATAAGGAAATCATTGCTGGACGGACATTGCCGACGTTGCTGTCGCTGCTTCTGGTTGCTACTGGAAATGCTAGTAAGCAGCGCGGTTGAAGTTCAGGGTCAATCCGTACTAGCCGGCAGGATTACGTTTGCGCTTACGCTCACGTTCTTCTTTCTTCTTCTATTTAGGCCTTGAAGAGTTGCCGGGCAGGGTCTCGTGCGTTACACGGACGTAACAGATGACTGGACGAAGTGTTACCTACGAAGAGAGTTGAGAAATGCAAGTGGAGATCGCTGAGAATGTCGTATTGAATAGTAATACCGTTCTAACGACATCAATGCAAATATGGTAACCAGGACTGTTCCGTTAAGTTTGGATTTCGATTATAGATAGGCAACAAATTTAGATAGCCTTTCTCAGCAATAACGACAATAATAATAGCGCGAAAAATTCATGATTTTCAAGTTACATCAATTTCAATCATATTTTAATTGAAACATTACTCATATTAGTTGATTGGGTTTAATCCTTCTTCCTTAATTTTTTTTTAAACTCCATCACTATTTTTTAAAGACTATATTCATAATCTTATTTCGAGTAATGTTTTAAAAAATGCTAATATGGTTCTATAATTGTTTTACGACTTCTTAAGATTGTACTTAAGACAACCTTAAACACAAGAATTGATTATGAATATGGAACGAAGAATCCTTCTTTCGATTATTTGTTTGTGCATGTAAGAAATTAAATTCCATATCGAAAATCCGCTATCCGAAACAGGAAGAATTAGAATCGCACGCTTTTACCGATTAAGTCACGCTCCTCGTTTTCTGCGCGTGCTGTGCTGTGCTCTGCTGTGCCAAGAACAAAACTATCTCCGAATCGAGTACCTCAGTATAAAATGTCGGTAAAATTCGTTTCACTTTAACATCAGTTGATATTTTATGTGGGACATTATAGGAAATTTTAATTCCAATATATTAATTGTTTCGAAAATGATTATTCACTATCTATGATTATGATATTATTTTGTGACGCATTCTTATTTTGCAGTATTACGAGCAAAATTTTAATAAATTTTAATTATGCAGTATATTAAAAGATTTCCTTTGTGTATTTCCTTTTAATTAATATAAATTGGAGCAGTTTTTATTATTTATATATAATAAAGGAATGAAAATAGAAGTGACCATTGTTTAAAATCAATTTGTGTTGTCTTCCAAATTTTCAAGTATGAATTGAAATATTATTAGAAATGATATGTCGTCTTCATTAAATTTAATGCTTAATCAACAACGATATTTCTAAATTTAATTTAATTAAAGTTGACTTATTTCTTCTAATTCCTAATTTTTTAATTCTTAAGTCACTATGTGTTGCATTTCGATGGACACATCACATTTTATTTCGATAAATTTCGAAATAACACTCTTTTATAAAATAAAAGGAAGACAGCTACTTGACATCATGTATCCAAGAAAATTTTGTAATTTTTATTAATGCAACACATAATAACGAAATAACGAAATAAGAATTGAATAATTAAAGGAACAAATAAAAGAACTTTTTGATTAAATTTAGTCATATCATATCATTGTTGATTAAGCATTAATTATTTAATGAACATGACATATCACTTTCAATATTTCAATTGGTACTTGAAAATTTGGAAGATAATGCAAATTGACTTTAAGTAACGGTCACTTTTATTTTCATTTCTTTATTACGTATGTACTAAAAATTGACAACATTTATCGCGCTTTCATAATTGTGAACGATAAATCGAATATTCGGGATCGAACCTGCAGCATGCTGGCAGTGACGAAAAGAGAAAAGTATCGCAGTGTAAAACTGGCGCGGACGCGGTTCCTGAGGTCGGGACCTTAGATAAGAGGAGAAAGTCGATGAATTCGTAAATTCTACCGGCGTCGCCGTTCGCTTATCGCTGCTATGTGCGCAAGCACGCATATATTCCCGTATATACGTATGCACACGTATGAGTGTACTTTCGTCTGCGGCAATGACACACACATATGTGGCGCGCGCGCGCGCACATACACACAGAAGAGGCGACGATGCGCGGTACCACGTACACGCGAGCATTATAATCTCCTATCCGGATGGCGGACGTTACGATCTACCATTGAATCGAACAATGGCGAAACTGGGTTACGCAAATGTCGAGGCTGGAAATTAAAGCGCGAGACACCGGGGGGTTTAGCGGGAGGGAAAATGCACGTCGCGGCCGAGCGATGAAAAAGATCGCGCCGTTGAAAAACGCACGCTTAATCGTAGGAAATGAGCGGTTCGTTAAACTCGATTGCAAAATTTTGCGAATGTACATATATGTACCTGGATACTACGCTGCATTTTTTTTTCCTGTAGTTCCAGTGACAAATTTGATACTTTTCGAACAAAAGTGTTAATTAAAAGATCGACAATTGATAAATTATGAATAATTGAAAGTAAAAATTCTTTAAATTGAGCTCTATTCGAGTACTAAACGAATAATCAATTATTTTTCAATAATTTTTAAACAAGCCATATTTTTATGAACTTCGAATTGTATGATTAGATTACGAAGGCAGCGTTCATTTATTAAAGAAAAAAATCGAGTCAAAGAATTCACAGATAAAAGAAGCAGCGTCAAGTATGATTTTAATTTTCATTTCTATTGATGAGAGGGTCGTTTTGTCACGTGCAATCGATGTTGTTTCGACGCGTTCAGTATGTTATTTCATGATTTTCGGAAATTGTGGGTTTGCTATAAAAATTCGAGTCGTGACAGCGCTGATTAAGGTGAGGTCGCTCAAACCGCGCAAGTCGACTAGCACGGATTGAGCAACGTCGAGGGAGAACTCATTACGGGACCTTTGTAATGGGGCCCAGGCGTTTCCGCTCCATTTTTTGTGGGACCAATTACGTTTTGCCAGTCTGGATAGCCTGTGTTTCGCGGTCTCATTGTATCGCTGGCCTCGTATACGTTCACGTATACGCGTCGAACCATCGATATCCACTCGCTTGGAACGCTAAGCAATATCCCATGGAGAAGTGATTCTTCACCACAGAGTGCAGTTAAACTGATTACTTGGAATAAAGATTTTCGAAAGGATCGCGGGTGAGCAAGCGACATCGGTCTTTCACGATACATTAAGCAGGGACAAGCGGTTCGAGAAACACATCTTCTGTGAAGATACTTTTATCGAAGAAATAAAGAGACTTTGGATTAATGTATAATATTTATTAGGAGTAAAGAGTGCACTTCTTTTTACTCGCATAATGGAATTCACGTGTCTTCTTTGAAAAAAAATTACACAGTTCTCTCATAAAAAAATTACATACGAAAATGTAACATGTCGATAAGTCCATATTTGTAATTATCTTAATTATTATGATTAGCCAAAGATAAAACTTTACAATGTTCTTTTTTTACATAGAAAGGTTCTTTTTTCTAATAGCACATGGAAAGAATAGTTTTACTGAAGTATGTATATACCTAAAAATTGAGATTTAGATACAGATTTGAAAATAATTTTGGACTTAATTAAATGTAATTATGTGGGACATTCGAGCTGGCTGTCAGAACAAAACTTTTTGCAACATCATGGCTTTCTCAAAAAAATGATATAAAAATATAATACAATAAGTCGATAAGTCTATTTATAGCTATCATAATTAGATAAAACTTCACAATGTTATTACTTCTTTATTTTACAAGGAAAAGTTCTTCCTGGTAGTATCAGCCTTCATTTAAGAACTACCGTTGCGTCGATAGCGCACGCTAGTAAAAACATCCGCACCTATTTTCGACGCGGACTAGTTTTTGTTCGATTCGTGGACAGTCGATTTGAGAACGTCTACGTTTCCGTCGTCCAAGAATAGCTTCGTGGTTCGCTGACTTCCCGTATCGCGGCCGCGCATTGTATTGTACACTTGGCGTCTCGGGGAACGAAAACGCTCCGAGCGAGGTTATGACACCCCGTGAAACCGTGGAGGTGACTCACACCTTTCCTCGATTTCGAATCACCATTTTCCACCTGGTCTCTCACGCTCTCCCTCTTGCGCATCGCTCCGTCGACTGTGACGTGCTCTCTCCGACATCCTCTTCTCCTTCTCTATACCGTTCTTTCTTGTTTCTAAAAGGTTCTTCTGCCCTTTCGCAATTTACCGAGTACCGAACAGAAATGCGTTGCCTTTTCTGTCCGGAAAGAGTGTGCTCTGCACCGGAAGTACATGCGTGTTCATGCGGTTTCCCAAAAAAATATCGTGAGTTCTTCATCCTAACGTCATTGACGAAAGGGGACTAACGAAAGGGATCATTTATACAATTGTACGCAAATGTCTGCCGATGTATATCGTGTGCTGCGATCCGTGATTCATTCCCACACAACCATTATAGTTGATAGTATAATGTTCTGACGGAATAGAGACGGGAGCGGGATAGAGCCGCAGTTATAGCTGTAAAGTTTGAATCAACCTACGGAGCCCGGATTATTAACAGAGTAGTAATTTATTTAACGTTAATGTGTTCAATTCTCCTTTCATGTCACCATATTAACACGTAAGTGTATGCGTCACGAAAGTCACGGCAAAAGAGGAAACGAAGAACGCTTTTGTAAAAGCCTTCAAGAGATTCGATCTTCGTTAAATTCGAGATACGTGTCGTTTATCAACGTTTCTAGATCCAGATCTTTTAAACCCATATCAATATTCTGTTTGTGAATTGTGAATTGTTGATCAATCAACCTGATTAGATAATCAACAATTTGCAGTTTGCAATCAGAATTCAATTTGCATCCATAATACGTAGTGTGACATGGGCTTAAGGGATCCGAATTTAGGAACACCGACAAATGATGAGTCTTAAATTTGATGTGAGATCGAATCTCTTGGCGACTTTTACAAAAGCGTTGTTCTCTTGCCATGACTTTTTAGCGTCAAGAATCCTAAAGTTAGTAGCACATAGATAATAATAAGCAGTAAGAGGTAAGCGATGGGCGAATCAATATTTTGGATTTGTTATTATTACTTTATGTTCTCTATTATGATTAGCTGATTCATTTACTGCTTATATCTTGCTGCCTTATATTTTTCTGTGTGCCGATTTAACATTTCACGGTCCAATCGGGTCTTTGGAGACGAATTTTTAATTTTTGAAATATTCTATCTCAAATTCAGATACATACAAAAAAAAATGAAAATCTGCTTTTATTATTATAAAATCGTATTCCTGAATATTGAAAGAGCGTACCAGAATTTTTTTAGATTTTCTAAACCCCAAAAACTCTTTGAAAAACACAGTCGCATCAGTGATTGGACTAAGAAAGCAGTGAAGAAAAACGTTGAACCACGGAGAATTAATCATCGTTCGAGAGCTGCAACGCGATGTTATCGTTTCACGATTGGCGTTTGTATAATTAAACGCGGAATTAACCGTGATGGACCAACCGATCGATCGACCGTTCCATAGAGCAGAATGCCAAAAATAGCAACGCGATCGAAAGCGGCGGTGAACTTGTTTTTCACACGGAGGAGCGACAAAAGTTCCTGGCGCGCTCGATCGGCGTTTGCAGTCGCCGAGTCACCGGATACATTTCGTTCAAGGCCAGAAAGTAAAAAGCCTTTTCAGCTGCACTTACGTACCGAGCTAGCCGAGTATAGCTCTAACTGGTACGCGCGCTCATACACACGTCACCCGTCCATCAGGTACACGCGATGCACGCGAACACGCAGCTACGGCCTTGTGTGAGCTTATACATGTACGTCGCGCTCGTATACCTGAATGCGTGAGTGTGAATGTGTGTACATGCGATCGCGAAGGCATCTCTCTCGGTCCCCCGAAGCGAGTCCGCGAAGCGGCTAGTTACATGATCCATTCATTATATAAGAACAATCGCCTCCTCTAATAGACACGCTCCATCATTGTGGATCTGAAGGGCATGCTTGATGTGCGCGTGCGTCGTGCTCTTCTGCGTATTCCAACGTGTTTCATGAGAAACGCCGGGGCACAAATACGCGATCGACGATTCTACCAAAATCGGCAAAATTCAGCGCTGTTCGAGGAAATCACCAAGGTCACTATTGGTGGCCGTGGGAATCATTGTCTGTCTGCGATCTATCGTTCTGTCAAATCACGATCGTATTTGTACGGTTTAAGTGGCACGATTTTTGTATTGGCCACGCAACACCGGTCATTTATGTAATGAGAATTAGTGCGAAGCAACTAATCAGATTTCTATTCGAAATAAGCGACCTTCGCACGTACAAAATGCATATTATTGCGGCATATTATTGCGTCTTACCGAAGCACCTTTTTGCATAGTTTTTGACTGTAACAGATTTCAAAGCAACTATAAGAAAAATAAAAATATTCCAGCGTATCGAAGTCCACTTCTATATGTGGAATGGGATGTAATCTCGTGCGTTACATAATGAGATTGCACTGAAGATTCGACGAAAAAGGAACACATAAATCATAGTCAGATGAATATGTCTCGTAAAAGTCCTCGATAAAATCAACTATCGCGGAGTTTCGAATCATATTCCAATTTCGCAGTTAATATTTTTGCAAACAGCTTATTTTCCGGAAATCCTACCCTAACTCGACCACAAGTTTACAGCGCAAGCATCTTTCAATTTTTTTTAAATTTACCCCTTTTGCTGACTTTGTGTAATACCAGCATTATTCCTGTTTATTCATTTACGCCGATTCCGCACGGCCTGCACGAATAAGCATGAATGTGTGTGTGTATATATGTGTATGTGAATCGGTCTTTATGCCATCAGCGTCTCCATACCATCTTCTCTTACGTAACACACGATCGTTTCTCTCAAATGGACGACGTCGCCTCCTCCGCCATGTAATCCAAAGGGCACTCTTGTCCTGCATCCAACGCCGGCGAGATCGCTGCAACGATACTTACAGTCATCCATTTGATATTTTAAAAGTAATTTAAATACCACGAATGGTAAGACATTTCGGTAATTTTTACGATGTACCGAGAAAGCCTGAAGAACAGACCGTCCCTTTGGCAGATAGTTATTAAGAGAGTCTCTCTTACTGCTACATAATTAAAAGCATTGTATTTTAATTGCATTGTGTGATATTGTTGACAACCTCTTATATCAAACCCCCTAGAGGCTCATTGAAGCGAATGAATATATGTCCATTATAGAAATTTAATACTAGGACTGACCAATTAATCTTTTATTTTGAATATCAAAAGCATTATTAACAGTTTTGATATACTGAAAATATACATGATTAATTGGCTAGTTTATTGCAAAATAATATTTATTGCAAAATAATATTTATTTATGAATAATTGTAAACTTTATAAATAATATATTACCATGTACGATAAGTGAAAAATGACGTCCCGTCTATCTCATTTCTAGCTTTACATTTCTTGATAATATTAATCCTGCTCTGTCTAAATTATCTGTCATATCGTTTGGAGATCAATATAATTAAAAAGCTCTAACTTTTCACAGAAAAAAAGATCTTAAATTAATAGACAAAGTTATGAAATATCGGAAAAGAAGTTTTTAAATAAAATATTATTAAGTAATAAATAATAGTAAGAAAATTAATTACATTTTGGGACAATTAGATTCGAGTAGATCAAGGTTAAAAAAAAATATTAACTCGAGGTCGCGAAAAAAAATCGACTTCAAAGACATAATTCCGGTAAATAATTCTACTATTACAAACAAACATGCAGATTAGTTTTCTCGTACGTCTGTATCATCGAAATCTGAACTGAGCTTGAAATTATACCGGTTTCAATCCCTATCCTGGGATGCTGCCTGTCTCTCGGACTCACTTTTGCGAGATGTCGGCGATAACGTGCGCTTTCGTCGTCGGCGAATTCGCGACTTTTGCACGTGGAGAAAAAGTGCACGTCGACGATGCGCCGGCTTGAGTTACATAAATCATGCCATAAAACGAGTAATTTGATTATGTGTAAGACCACGACTACGCAGGTAAAACGCTTCTACTATCCGCGCAAATTACCGGATAAGCGCGGCGCTCGCGTTCTCACAAATTGTAATTACCATCCTGCGAGGCATACTTTCGTTCGTCCGCCGCACCGCACATCGTGTTTACTATAAACTTATATTATTTCCGGAAGGTATCTCGTCTCTATTTCCAATGCGAACGATAATTCCTCGCTTTTCCCCTTAGAAGATCACACGCGCGCGTAAATGTAAATTAAGTTAGCGTTTTCTACGAACTTTGTACATTGCGTTAATAATTGCCATCAATTATAGATAATGTCACGTTGGTATAAATAATTTTGTCTTAAGTGATCTGATTCGTTCCTTAATTCCTCTCTATGACGCCAGGAAAGGCACATTTAACTGACTCATATACATTACATAAATCTCTCTTTGCTGATTCTCCTTAAAAGAATTTTGTTTAAGAAATCAAATTGGATTTAGAAACATGATTACAAAATATTACCTTGTCGAGAAAAGACGAGTGAAGAAACGTGAATTTGAAAAAGTCATCGAAAATACGATCGCGATTGCATAACGATTAAACTCTTCGGTTCTGTTGCATAGATGTCCTATTTCACATTAACGCCCACGCGGGCGACGCGCGACGTGAGAGTGAAAATGAGAGTGACGGTAAACCAAACCAACTAGCCGCTCGCTGGAGATTCGGATGCGCTCAATGTCAAAGAGTGGGCTCGTCAACTGCAGCGGCTTTTACTGCGCAGCGAGATGCACGCGCCGCGCCTGACGGGCACTTACGGCCGCGGATTAGTCATCCGCGGCGATCCGATCTCCGGGGCCTGTAGGCTTGTATGCGCGCGATCGGGAACTATTAAACGGATGACCTTTCGCTACTTAGATCTACATACACCCACGTCGTCCGAACGTACGCACGCGAGGGACACGCGTGCACGCGCGCGCGTTACGCAAGAACGATCTCCTCCCCCATGTCTCCTCTTCGCATCCCTCTCACGCGCGCTTCTCTCGCTCTTCCTCTTTCCATTCGCTCGTTTTATTCCCCTTTCCGCGATTCTCCTTCCTTCTTTTTCTCCTCCTTCCTCCTCATCGTCCGCTGCTGCTATGCAGTTTCCCGTCTGACGGACGTGCAGCGTTCCGGATACGTGAAGGGCACGCTCTGTATATTCAATGTATTTTGTTGAAATGAAATTTCATCTTATATAGGTAACGAAAATTCGACAAGGTTAAGTTACGCGGAGATATTTGATAATTTTTATGAAAAAATTTCTACAGAAAATAGGTGGAATAACAGGTAATACTTGCTGTTTCACTAATTTTTTAAACTTTATTTTAATAAAAACTATTCTAAATCTTTCAACTGTAGGCATAATTCAGCCTCGAACTTACATAAGTAGTGGAAATTCAGGAACTTATTGATAGAGTAAAATTGTACCTTATAAACGTAAATAAATCAATAAATTGTGGAAGTATCAATTATCTTTTTTTTTCTAATAAAAAGCTATCCGTTTTATGCCGAATGCATTTCGTTACGAGAGAACAAGTATTATTTATGTAACTTTCTGACGTCGCATTTACTGTTAACGACAAGCATCGTTATTAAAGCAGTTGATGCGGCTTTTAATGCAAATAGAAGATGCAAAAAGAGCTATGCCAAAGTCGCAGTAGAAATCGGAAGATGTAGATGAATTTTTTCTTATCGCGCTCTATACGAGCAACTTCTCACGCCGCATTTACATTCTCCACCTCGGGAACGCCTCGTGAGTGTTATTTTAATACAGCTAAGATCGCCGCTTTTGGCGTGGCCTTGCCGTAAGTGAGTCAGGCGGAAACAAGGTATGTCTGCATGTGAGTGAAGATCGTTTCGTGGTAAGAATTCTCGCTCTCTTTCGCATTTATGTTAATAATGCATTTCGATTTCTCGGAAAAATGCCCCTCCAAGTTAATGTTTGGAAGAAATCAGAAATAAAATAACTAAACGATATAAAAATCTAATGAACGTTGAAAAAATAAAGATATTTTTTAGATTTCTTATATGATGGGAAACTGTGATGTAAATGTACCGATTGTCTTTCACGCGTTTCCTAGAGTAACCTTAAGTTCAATATAATTATAAATGCATAATATGATGCATAATTACTCTTATACTCATTTCCCCTCAATGGAAATTAATTTTAATTCCAGTTTTAACTTATTCCTAATCTTTTTCTGATTCTTGTGGTGACACACAAAAAAACTTAAGCAGTAATGCCCGTTTAGACCAATGTAATTTAATTTAATTTTAATCGCAGTTTAACTAACTCTTCACCTTTTTCAGTTATAAGAATTAGAAAAGGATAAAAAATAAGTTGAATTAAAGTTAATGTTAACCTATATTGGTGGAAACAGAAGTTAAAGAAAGAAACTATTGAGAATCCAATCTCTGAAAGTAGCAAAATTAGAAATCGTGACCTTTTCATTTCAGAAATTTTTATTGTAACAAAAATCGCTTTCTATCATTTAACACTACTATACTCTTTTAAATAAAATCGATTCTATTGTGAGTGATGATTTTGAGCTCGCTATATCTGTTCACCATCACCGGAAGCACAGCGTAGAATACTTGTATGGAATTCCATACGATCGTTTAGCGCGATAGCCGTCGCACTTTAATCGTAACGTGACTTTCATCTACATAGCTAATCAGGCAGTTCTGTTATGCCGCGTGGCAGCCTTGGATAATTTCCTATTTCCATCATTGCGAGGTGTTCTTCCTTTACAGACCACATCCACCCTAATCGCACCAATCGTCATTGCGGAAGATGACACATAGATATCTCCGATTAATATCCATCAAGAGTTGCCTGAGAGAATCGATAAAATTCTGACCAGATCTCTACGAGATAATTTAAGCTTTTCAGTCGTTCGTTTGTTCATTCGCGCTTGATCGCTCGTGACGGGATTGTCGTGGTGGTTAGCGACGATTTCCGACTTGTTACGTGGACATTTTTCAATCATTGTGCAACTTCATCTTTTGCGATCCTCCCCTCATCGCGCCTTTACTTTTCTAATGGAATTACAACTAACTCCTTTAAAATAACATAGAATACAGAATTTGAAATTATTCGCTCTTTCTTTTGTTTATGGATTTTAATGTCTGTCTTATTTCTTCCTAAAAATTTTCTCGAATAGCACAACTACTGTTTCTCATTTCGTTAACATATTGAATGTAACTTCTGTTAGCTTTATAAGGACGTTACATAAGCAAAGACGAGAAAAAGTGTTGCATATTTTGTTATGAACGCATCACCACATCCGTACATATAATCCTTTCAAATTGCGCACAAATTTAACAAGATATGCTTGCGCACTGTATAATTAATTCGCGGTAACATTTAAATGTAGTTAGAGTATTAACATGCCAATTATGTTCCAGTGAGATATTATCATCCTGCAATTTGCATCCCGTTACGCGAAAGAAATCCCGGATAAACCATTGCGGTCATCACGTATACGCAGGTATCTCAGGAGAACAATATCAATTTCTCACACGTAGAGATATCTGGCAAAAGGAAATCTTAAAATTCTTTATATCCTTGCACTGAAATCGGTTTTGGGAAAGTCGTTCGTCGATAATCGCTCCCAGAAAATGCCGTTGGCAAATTCTCCGCACGCGTTTCTCCCGCCATTTCTCCCTTTCTCGCGAAATTCAACTGCAGCATAGAAGGACTGCATCGGCAAAACAGCGGCGCATAATGTCTACCGGAACGGTATGCCACACGATACTTTTACGCCCGTCCACCGCGCGCTGGACACTTACGTAATCGCAATGATCTCATATCGTGGGTGGAGACTTGTCACTAAACGCACGCGCTTCTCGACGCGCTCACGCTCTATTCGCGCGTAAGTATGTGAACGCGCCGCTAGAAACGTCCATCGTGTTCGAAAAGTGCGTGTCACTAGTGGTGACAAGTCTTTTATTTATTTCCGAGAGAGAGAGAGAGAGAGAGAGAGGGGGGGGGGGGGGGGAGTAGCCATTTATTGAGCACGCTCTAGAAAAACATTCTCTCAAGTGCTAAATAAAATAAGAATTGAAAAGTATGATTACAAAGAAGGAAAAAGAAAGAAAAAAAGAAAGAGGTACGACTAGAACAATATGAAATTTCAGCGATCTCGAAGAACAGCAGCATAATCTGCAAAACGAACAGCTTCTTCTTTAGCATATATTTTCAATTTAATGAAGCTTGAAGGATTGCAAATGGCAGACTACGATATATAATATTGCATATGATGAAAAATGTTCTATTGAAAAAATAAAATTTTTACATTTTTAACATTTTTATTATGCATCGTGAAAAACTTGTTTTTTAATAATAAATGTAATTTCATAAAATTTCAGTTTAAAATTATACGCTTTACTTTTGGCTGTAAATGAAGCGATAATACTAATCGCGTACATGAAGATAAGAACTGATTTAAAAGAATCTTATATTATTACTTTTCTCTCATTTTGTTCAAATGCAGTTGATGTATAAGTACAATAAAGTTATTATTGTTAAGATGTTGATAAAAAAATCTTGTTCTTGGAATTAAAAATCAGTAATGGATTTTGAATTTTTACCGCAACTTTGGCTAATCAGTTGGGACGTCATAGTTATGCATTTAAATTGCCAATATTGCCAATATGTATTAAAATAAACTTATGCTTTCATTGAAATGCGAGAATAAATAAATTTTAATTTTGAATCGTGCAAGTAATTATATATTTTAATTATGTATTAAGTGATCGGCAAATTTTGAAGTATCGTTAATGTTATCAATATGAAATTATTGAATGTTAAATTCTTTTATAGCGATTACGTATATTATGAAAATAATCTTGCATATTTTATAGCATGTATTATAAGTAACGAATTATTTCAACAATTAATAAATTATCATTGATGTGCCATATATCAATTTCCACGAACTTGACTTTTTTGTCGATTGCAAAAACTTTTGCAAAGCAATGACCGCGAGAAATAAGCGACTGTTATCGAAAACGAAATAAAATTCTTTATCTAGGTCGCCCGTTCCGCGGCGCGACGTAACAAGCTCTGGGGATGATTAGCATGTCACAAGAGCGAGACGACGATTGCGAGATCGTTTAAGAGTAACAATGGCGAAGGAGAAATTACGTTGGCAGTTAGGTATACACGAGAGCTGTACGTAAGCGAACACGTAAGCAAGAAAGTCCGCGAACGGCCACTCGGATGTGCGGGTGAAAACGCACGGAGGAAGTCAAGGAAACCGAGGAGATTACCGACGACACAAACGAGTCATTTTTGTTTCATAATTCGAGCGCGATTTATTTCACTACAGAACGCGGCGCGTGAACGCAAGTTTCTCTCACGGACTTTGGAAGTCCGTGAAGTGAAATTCTAAATAATATGGATTCTTCACTACGTTTAATTTTAGTTACAACGATATTATAGCTATTAAATAATTAAATTATAACGTAGTAAATAATACGATAGCGACGTAGAATCTCAATCATTCACAGCAAAACTAAATTATGATTATAGTTGATTGCAAAGCGCATTCTTCTTATTTGCCCGATAATTTTGTCAAAATATTTTTAATTTATATAAACGAATATTATCATACATATAAACATTGATGTACAAATTAGTATTCAAATTTTTAATTTTTACCCGTTGCCTAATTGAAACACTGATTGCAACTGGAACGTATTATTATAAAAATTAGTTAAACTAAAAGCAAATGCTCATGTAGATAAGCGTAGAACATTAAAATGCAAATTATTCCGATTGTTCATATCTTCATTAACATTGATCTAAATGCATATATGATATATATA
>NW_017259198.1:1248676-1263681 GCF_001594045.1 Atta colombica
AGATATCGATCTCAATAATATCTTATGACAGGTTAATAAAAGTAAACATGAAATAAAATCAAAGACTAAATTTTTGCATACTTCTTTAATGTTATTACTTATTACTATTATTACTTATTACTATTATTAATTTTATTAATATTACTTTAAAATTATTATTCAATATTATTACTTATTATTTTCCTGTCTTCGATTTTGCTTGCCTATTTAAAATTACACCTATCATTTTTAATATGATATACCGTAATGATTCGCACGTTCCTTTAGATAAACGCATATATCTTATACGAATTCTCGTCAATTATTTATGCGTTTGTAAAGAAATGTGTTGAAACGTTGAGGCGTATCAGTAAAGAGTGTAACCCTGTGTAACTGGCAGCACCGCGTGAACTCTTTCTCTGTTTGTTCTCAAATTGGGACACTTTCACTGTCGTACGAAAGGCTCGACCCCTCGACCGGCTGTATTTCATGCCATATACAATAGAGACGTAGGTACAACATCTGAACGCAAGTCGTTACTTCGAAATTACAGTCCTCCCCGATGCGCATCGCCCCAATGCATATACGTCATACGTTACGAACACAGTGTACCGACAAAGATCGTAACGAGCGAATGTAATTTCGAGGATGTGCGATCTACATCCATTTATTACTGAATATTTAATCTTTCTTTTCCGAATCATCTACTTCGAATTAGAGCTGTTACTTTTGACAACTTCGAAAATTCGAAGCTTTACGAGAATTTGAATTTGCTAAGCTATAACTCTGAAGATTCAAGAATCGAAGTTTTAACAATTCAAAAAAATCTGAAGTTTCGAAGTATCTTAAATTTCGGAAAGTTCGGAGTTAGCTCCAAAAATTCTTTCACAGCTTCAAAGTTGTCAAAAATTAATAGTCTTATTTTGAACTACAAATAGATCAAAAAATATAATCAAGATAAAATATAAGTAAATATAAAATAATATAAGTCAGAGAAAACTCCGATGATGAACAGTAACTACATACATATGTGCGGTTACGAACGTGCCGAGTAATAGCGTGTTTATTTTCTTAACGGTTAAACGCATCTTTTTTAGCATCTCATAAGCAATGCTCTCTTAAAGGCATACATCAATTCGCTCACTCGTTACTAACTTATCCGTGTTGAAGCTATTACGCGCGCGCGCAATATAATAATCTTCATAAAGGTTTTCCACGCAGAGACGTGTTTTTACACGACTCTTTTAAGTCTGAGAAAACATATTACGAGCTGGGAGGTACATTAATCTATCTCGCTACTTGATCTTATTCGCTGAAATACTTCCGCAATTTTTCCATCATGTAATGTGGAATGATATTTATCAAGATTGAGAAATACTGTGTAAAATGTCATTAATGTTCTCGTCACATTTCTCGCAGAACTGTTTAAGGAAAGAAGAGCGAAGAAACGCGGGAGAAAGCTAAGCTGATGAATTTTTCCACCCATTAGGTATTCATATCGGATCGATTGCGGGGACCAGGTCCCCGTCGCTACCGTTTCTTCAATAATACAATCCTTTTTTCTGCGTCTCGTACGGGTACGTTACGGAGGCGTGTAACAAGCTGGCGGCGGCAGCGGCGAGCGAGCGAACAAGCGAGTCCCAAAGGGGCCTCGAATGTACGAGCTGGGGCCTCGCGATAGATGAAAGTGAAAGGAAAGGTAGAAAGGGTTGGCGGAGGTAGGTAGGTACTCGCGGGGCCGCTGTTACTCGCGGTATATGCTCGAACCGCCCGCGGGGGCCCGCAAGAGCGAGAGATTTACAATCGCCACGAGCCCCAGAACGGGCCCAGAAACGAGCGGGCAAAATACCAGCCGGGCGGTCGCCGCGCCGCGCCGCGTCGGTTGTGTACCTGCGAGGTGCAGAGGCGACCGTAGCGTATGTAGCTACGTATATAATACTCGCGTATATTATATTCGCGTATCACAACGCAAGCTTTCCTGCGGTAAGAGAGGCGAGGAACGATTATGTTTTCTCGCGAGCACCGCGTGGGCGCGAGCGGTTCTCCCGTCATACGATTCCGCGCCCGACTTTACGATAATTTTCTGTTACGGCCGCGACGCCAAGCATGGGATCCAGCCGCACATTCGCCAAGCTGTAAAATTGTGTAATATTCCGGTGGCGAAATTACGCTCTTGTAATATCACGTCTACATGGAATGCATATAAATGTTCAACGTCGCCCGAATTACGAGAATCCTTTCATTTTCGGCGTTTACCTTTATGCTATTGAGCCGGCTATTGAACAATATCGAAAATAACTACGTTCTTGAGTCGCCTACAATCTTGAGAAATATATGACTTTTCAATTACGTAATAACGCTGGTGGCTAACTAGTCTTTTCGTGAAAGCGATAAGATATATTAGATTTCGAAATTTATTTGTTTCTTTGGCAACATCGTAGAGCCAAAAGCAGTGTGTTAAGCAACTAGGAAATAAATTCAAACAATGCTCTTCTATATGCGTGGGATATGAGTTGTAGGATGCAAATCTCTTCATGTATCATTTCAATTTATATTATTGGCTGTGGTTGTGCATTTGGTATCACGCTGAAACATATTTCTTACGTCAATATGGTTTCACTGTCGGATATCTATTAATGTCTCTAATCAATTTAATACGTATGATATTTAATTTGTAAAACATGTCTTAAAAAATAATTAAGTCATAATTTAGATTACATTCCTTCTTTATTATTTTTCTCGTCAAATTCTTAAAATATTATATAAATTTAATGTGGAAAGGATTAATATACATTTTTATTTTAGCACCTACAAGATGTACTATATTATGCTTTTAAAAATAAAATTAGTAGCAAACGAAAAAAGAAATTAAGAACAATTGGTAATGGAAAAAAAAATGCTAAATCATTTCTTCCATCTAAATATTGTACTAATCGACAAGTTACTCAAGCTCGAGCAGATTGCGTGTGAAATGGCACATGATAAACGATCAACTGCTACGAAACTCTGTAAGAGAATTTATGAGACTCTCGAGCCAAACTTTCAAGGTTGCGACACGTCCAAGCAGACGGGTTTTCTCGATCACGTAGAGAACGGACTGATGTGGAATGCGTTCGAAACTTTCTTTACAAACTATGATAAGCAATACGGCGCGTTGCGCACGAAGCTCATTTAGAGATATTAATATTTAATAATAAGTAATATTTAAGATAGTACAACACGAACAACCGTATTTCGTACAATCGGCGGAAATTTCATCGGCCGTCGTAATCGTACCTGCCAATTCGGCACGACTCGGCACAGGTGAAAGTATACGCGGCGAACGAAACATTTTCGCCTAACGTCCTAAATCGTTGAAGTCACGCTTTTCGCAAGCCGCCGTGGCTATTTAGTAAACGCGAGGAAAACAGTGAATTTCGAATCCTTAATCGCCGTCCGGCGGATTATTGGTAGAAGAGTTCTTAACCCATTGATGTTCAAGCGAGCAATCTGGATCAGAAATTATTTTCCTTCTAGCTTTCTTATATTAAAACGGGATGTTCACCCCCCCGTTTCAACACAACAAAAGAATGGTGAAATATCTTAAAATTTAGCTAGATATAAATTTAAATATAATTTTGTCGGATTGTCAAAATTATTATGTATATTGAGAAAAAGTATATTAGCTGATTCAATCGCGGACCGGGCGGTCGAGCAAATATTTGTTAATTTAAACAAATAACATATTTTAAGTTACAAGATTTCGTTGACATGACTCACGTATATTTGACTTAAATATATAAATACTTGAACTAAATTATCATTACGACTTAAATGCATTTAGTCAAATTAACAGCTTTTTTTCTCAGTGTGAAATACTCAAACATAATGAGCAATGCTGTAAAAAGTATTGACATTCTATCAACTATCTTGAATGTCCTATGTAATTATTTTATCATAGTTTAACAAAATTTATTTTCGCAGATTTGTAATCAGCTAAATTTTTAGTCTATTCAAAAAGAATAGTTTTTTGCTGAAGTATTTTAAAATTTACATAGCTAGATACATATTTGAAAATAATTTTGTATGGATCATCAAAATAATTAGGACACTCAAACTGGTTGCTAGAATGAAAAACTTTTTGACGCTTAAGCATTCTACATAATTATTTTGATAGTTTAATAAAATTATTATATTTTCAAATCTGTATCTATGAGTTAATTTTCAAATACTTCATTAAAACCATTCTGTCCTTTCACATTACGGAAAGATGTATTTTAAAATGGAGATTTTCAATTCCAAGTATGCAATCTCTACCGTTTACTTTTTTATCAGCTAGATACGCATTTCCTTATATAGATTGCTTGCAAAGATCTGAGAGGATCTGATAATGCGTGTTCAATTTCGACGACTGAAAAAGTGAATTATATCTTGATGTGATTATAATTATTCATTATGAAGGATTCATCGATTTGTGTCACGTTGATAAATGTCACGCAGATTCTAATTCACTTCGATATAGCAATGGAACAATAATGGACTGCGCTTGTTCAATTAAATTTCCTTCGGTGGATCGACAAATGCATGGCGATAACTATACACATTCGCCCACACATCTATTTTCACGGCTAATTTTGCTATTACACGCGGCGAAGATAACTATGTATAATAGAATGGTCATTTTCCCAAGTTCCTTTGTAGTCTACTAAGTTTCCTGTAATAAAAAGTCTTCGGACAGTCATGAATAATTACTCCGAATTTGTTTCTCACTGCAACGAAATAAAACAAACGATAGTGATATCTCTCGGCCACAGCGAAATAATTTCCGTAACTTCGAACCTTTCGGAAACGTTTTTTTTTTTTACTCGCTTTCGAGTAATTGTTGGCATCCTACCGAACATGAAATGGTCGGAAAACTTTTCCGGAGTTATATATTAAATTCTCTGATGCGTTATTATTATAATAAATCAACACCTTTGCTCACGATTCTATACGCCACCGAGTGTAGACAGAGAGTATTATGTACGTAAATTTATTCACGTCCGTAAACTTGCAACTTTGTGTTACTTTATGGAAATCGCTCCGGATTACATACGTTAGGTCGAATATGTCCCCATCGATCTAGTGGATTCAGATAAAGTATCGTCCTACGTATCTACACGTCATAACCGCACCCGCATTAGGTCGATATTGCGCAAGCATTCGACCGTCATACGTGTTTAATAATCGGATTGACTATTTGATGGAAAATTTCTCGAAGAATTTTAAAAATAAAAATCAAACGTCATTCCGTTGTGTGCAGCAATTTACACTGTTAAAAAGAAAGTGTTGATTTTAACTGAAAAACGTATAGTGGATTTCCTGAGATATGCAAAAATGTTAAAATTGATACTGTACAAAAAAATGTTAATTGTGACATTTTTGCATAGCTCAGAAAATCCACTATACGTTTTAAAATTAACATTTTATTTTTAACAGCGTATTTATTTCTATAAGAATGCAATCATGATTTATCTATTTTAAACATTAATACTCGAGAGATAGAGATAGAAATATTTATAATTGATTAATTTCTAAGATTCGCTATAATTTACAATAATTGATGATATTATTTTCTCAATTATAAAAAAGTTTTCAATCAAACTTCGAGGAATCGATTAATTGTTTCTTCAATAATGAGTAACACCAAAATTTTCTATAATTCTCGACTACGACGATTAGACTAGCGTTATATCTTACGACTGATAAGATATTAATATGCAGCTCAGTAGGATCAACAAGTGTGGATCCACGGAACGAAGTCACGTCGCACGTCAGGTTGATCGATCGATGCGAAGACGCGAAAAGAGAAAAGCACCTTAGCAAGAAACGGGAATAAGAACTTCCTCCCTCGCGGCGCGAATCGCACGCGCGAATTCCCACGGTGCGAGATAAGGCACAGACCGAGAGATAAAGAGAGACTACGAGGAGAGATGTGAAGGGAAAAAGGGAGAAAAAAAAGGAGAGAAAAGGATGAAGAGAAGAGAAAGGATGAAGGAAGGAGGAGGATATGAGGAGAGAGAGAGAGGGAAGGCGAGCTCGGCGAGGACGATGTGGGAAAAGAGGAAGCTAATCAGAAGCGGAAGTACGCTCTGGCGAGGCCCGAGGCCTTGAGAAGGCATAGTCGGCCGAGTGGCTTTTAGCTCTCTTAATTGCAACTTCATTTAACGCACCGTTCGGCCAATCCAAACCTCGCATGCCGAGAATAGCACGTCTTAATAAGCATCTTATCGCGTACGCGAAGAAGAAACGCCTGAGAAGGGAACGGACGAACCGTGGAAGGTGGAAAAGTATGAAGCGAAAATATGAAGCACGAAGAAAAGTGCATTGTCTTCCTTCAAGATGAATTGACGCAATTCGCGCTGCAAGTAGGATATCATTTTTCCTTAGAATTTTATTTTTTTCTTCCCTATCTTATATATTTGTTGAATGTCACGTTTTATTCCACAATTTAGTAAGAAAAATGCAGCTTTAACCATTATTTTAACACTGTATTCATCTGCGACATCTGTATAATCTTAAGAGATTAATGCCCGTTTTTAATGCCCAATGAAAATTAACTTTAATCTCGGCCTAATTTACCCTTCATTTTTTCTAATTCTTAGAACTAGAAAAAAAATGAAGAGTTACTTGAAGCGAGATTAAAATTAAACATTGAAACGGGCATTAATTACGGGAATTAATTTTAATCGTAACTGTCTAAAGAAAGGATTGCACAAGCGTTACGAACATTTGTTTTGGAAATGCGAAAAATGATACTGACATCGATAAGAGGTTTACGAATATCCTATTAACACTTGGTTATTTGGATTGCACTTATCTCGTGATATCCACGTTAATGACATCAAGCAACGATAATAGAATTCTCAATAAAATCATTGATAAACGCTACGATAACAAATCCACGTGCATTCCGTTTATTTGCGAATATTTTAAAAATAGCATTTTCCTTAAAAATGAGTGGAAACTTCATTAATGATTAAATTTGTATTTGATCCAACAGTTTGTTCGTCATTAACAGGAATAATTTAACTTTGCGAATATCATTCATTTCATGGTTTATTCTAATTTTTTTCCATATCGATTGATGATATCAATACGTATCAGATGCGCTTTACATCGCGTGCGATAATATCACAGATTACAAAATCATTATCTTATTAATTAATTGCAATAATCTTGTAACGTACTTCTACCTTGCTACCGATTACTTAACAATTGAAAATATTTTTGAAAAATATTAATTAAAGTGATCAATAATAATTGATCACTTTAAATTAAATTCTATAATAAATTGAAAAATAATTGGCGAGATTCAGTGCTGACATAACATTCAAATGTAAACAATTATTTTATAATTATAAAAAGGAGAGAGTTTTAATCGGACAATACTGTTTGAAAGAATTTTTTCCTATCGAAATGTTACGTGTAACATTTGACGCGTTCGCAATATTTTCCTTCTTCAATTGGCAAACGCAAAAGGGTATTAATTATTCATAATTGTCTGGCACAGAGATACTCTTCGTTCATCTTTTTCTCATGGACGCACAACGTGGTAATTGCACGTCGGGTTGGACATCTCTGCAAAGCGGCTTCAGCAAATTTAAGGAGAGTAACGATGGAATGTATTCGGAGACATAAATAATTATCGTTAAATGTTTGCGGTCACACGTTAAATGATTTGGCCATAAATCTCTGTTGCGAATTAGGTTCTCGATGTATAGTTTAATGACATCGAACGGTTGACATAGTCAAATTTATTCGCGCAGACGGTAGTGCGAATGACTCCGTAGCAAGCTATCGCTAATTAACGTGAGGAAACTCATTTGCGATTTATGTTAAACACCTTTAAGCATTAAAACTTATCAGCTGCAACATCGGTTTTACTCAGAAAAATTAGCTTTTTTCTTTGAATATATAACATAATATATGTTTTACACTTCATTTAAAAGATTAAAGAATTTCATTTCAAAATTTAAAAATCTTTTGTTACTTAAAAATTTTTTGCTTCAGATAATATATATATCAGAAGGATAAAGACATAATTATATAATTATCCCTGGTTATTTATTCTGCCAATAGCCTTGCTCGCTGATGATGGCTCGGAATGAAGCCAAAATGTTTAAATTCTAGAATAATTTAAAGAAGAAAAGAATTAATTAATATTACCACGCTTGATTCTCATTGCCCGTTTATTTTTCCTTATTTTTGATTTACAATTATATAATTACATGAATTATGTAGAAAAGAAATAAAATAGAGAGAATTCCCAGTAGAGGTAATAATCCAGAATAATAATGAAGGTAAAAGTAGAAAAATATATAATAAGGGATAAACATTTGAGTCAAAATGCTATTTCTTTATTTTTAGTCAAAAAGAATTTGGATAATAAAAATTAAGCAAATTTTTTCATAGTGATGTTGGATTTGGGTAAACGAAATTTTCACGCGTAACTTAGAAAAAGGAGTACTTGCATCAGCTGCTGCTTACCAAAGAAACTTTCTCGCGGCGCGATTATAGTCGTATCCAGAAAAGAGTGACGCGCGCGTGATGTGGCGCGAGCAAAAAATCGCGGGAACACGGAATTTCGACTGATTCACCTTTCGGGGCTCCGAGATAGTGATTTCGTTGTTATATTCGCGATATATACTCGCGTCGATGCACACTCTGTGCAGCTCGTGGACTATGTAAGAACGCGCCGTGCGAGCTCTCGTCCGCGAGATAATGGCAAGATGAATGCGAAATGGCGAACGCGGAGGCACCTTTCGATACGCGACCTTGACAAGAGATCGCTTTTTCTCTCTGATTCGTCATTCCACGCTATTGATGACCACACTGGATGCTGCGAGAGGAGCGGCCCGTCGTTTCTTTTTTTTTTCCTCTTCTCCTTTTTGTCTTTTTCTTTTGAAATGGTTACACAACAATCGTCCATATAGCGACCGTGGTGCGCCGCTGAACTTGAATTATTATATGCTCAAAAGAAGTTTTCCTGCCTTCCCGCGTCTCCTACGTCTCTTGCAAGAGAGTTTACAGCTACCTATTACGACGTACAACCTATTAATGTATTTTATTTGCTGCAGGAACGATTTCACTCGTTTCCTATTTTTCCTGCTTCCGAGACAATTTTAAAATAATCGCAACGGGGTCGAAATGCAGTCAAGTATTTTCAAAATTTCCATACGTATGAATCATCGGCGATAAAAGCGTCGATATAGCATGTTTGTTCACCAAACATGTATTTGACGTAAACACATTTATTAGTAAAGTGCCTTTAAAAAAATACACATGAAGTATCAAAAACAAATATTAATAAAAAAATTTTTCGCGGCTCTACTAATGTAATTGAATAATCCTCGTGTCTTTTTATCGAATTGCGCAACTGGAAAGATTCTCTACGATTACGCTCATTATATTTCACTGACGGCAAAAAGTTTCTCCGCGAGATATTAAAAATAAAATAAACATATATATATATATATATATTTAATTAAACAATAAAGATAGCTGTTGGTGTGATAAGCAATAAAAATTCACGCTTCGTCGGCTTGGTGTAGTTACTGTTTAATGAGTTTAGTTACATTATATGTTACATATATATATTCCTGTGCGTTATATAATTTAGCGTGGTCTCTCAAACAGAAACTGGAACAGTTTTTTAGGCGGCTATAACTATGTCATTTGCGTTTCGTGGTTCCGCTGATCATATTTTCCCATTGTCAGCGCTGTTCGCTGCGATCTATCTACCTGTCTCTCGTTACACGTTAGGCCTGGCCGTCGTTTTTACTACCAATTATGTTGCCGCATTAATTTGCACCGCCTCTTGCATCCAATCGCATGGAATATCAGTTAACAACCGCGACAATTGCCTCATTATCGCTAGCGGTTTCACCGTTTCATTTAGATACAAAATGAGCCTTGATAAGTGAAATAATTAGGATTAGGTAGTACTACGCTGGGTCAAGTAATGTACAAACGAAAATTCATGTCCATGAATAACGAAAAATGCAAGGAGATACTGAAGAATCGTCGCGTTCTTGCGCGATCATCGTCACAGATCAATACCTGTATCTTTTCACTTTATCGTATCATATCCGTAAAAGTGACTGCAAACATTTTCCAACACTTATGTCAACATTACATCATCGATCATCCTTAACCCTTGCTTGAACGCGCCGAACTAGCACCGCAAGAGAACAACTCCATCGAAAGTACGAAGCGATATAGAAAGATAGAGTGGAAGTAATTTTAATTCGCTTTATCGTAACGCGATTTATTCTTAATTATACACCTCCTGTTTTGTCTCATTTTATTAATCTCTATACTGATGTTGGAATATTATGCATCAACAATTGTATAGAAAGGAATAGAAATTGTTTTGTTTGCGTAAACAATTTTGGAGTAATGTGTCTCTCTATAGAGTTCCACATACCAGGACGACATATTCGCTGTCGTTCGATTGAACGTGGTAAAATTAACACATTTATTCTTTGCCACAATTATAGTCAGCAAGTCATAACTGGCGTGAAAAACAAACTTATAGGCTTTTTATCTGCGCTTATCGGCAAGCATTTATAGCACCTGTCGATTATTCATGCCAGGTTTGGCCGCCAGCATAAACGTAGAATATATCACTGAGAAACAAACGTGTCGTATGTTGCATGTGGCAATGAACGAGTTAATCTCTAAATCACCTTTTGCAGTAGACTACTGATTTACCGGTTGCAATCAAGGCGATCGCGTAATTAATTAGCAATTGAGAAAGAGATGCGTCAGTCATTTCGGTCTCCGCGAGAACAGAAATTTCCGGGAAGAAAGGACGTAACATAATCGAATTGAAATAACTTTTAAAGTACTTTCTAAAACGTTCAGAGTAAATGTCACGCTGAAGAGTGTCATCTCACTTTTAAAGATTGAAAATGGAATCATTCTATTTCAAGACTGGCTCAATTTTCATTCTTTAGGGTGAAATTCCACTCCAAAGAATTTCGAGAGGACAGTCGTATTCATTTTTCTCACCTTGTGCTTTTTCTACTACTGCATTCGCTGCCTAATATGCGATCGGTATCCAGGGTGAGCAACCAGACGTAGTATGTATCCCACGGGATTATCTCGTCGAGTCACGTGAAAAACATTCTCTTTGTGAGCCGGCGACGACCAGCCGAGATCCCGTGACATCGGCGACGTGGACGACGGTGCGAGCACGTGACGTACATTGATATTTCGCGGTATGGATCACAATCACTAGACACGAGAGAAACAGATCAGTATAGCGGTAACGCCGAACGAAAGAAACGGGCATGAGGGGCACGCTCGCGGCGAACTCAAGATAATACCCGGCACTTTGTATAATCACTTTACATTCGTAGACGCGTTCCTTGCGCAACTGCACAATGGTCTCAACGGAAAGGAACGAAAATCGGCGGCGATCGATCGAAAACAGGAAGATGCACTGTCTTCGAGGATGTCGTCGTTGATTGTTGTTCGCAATCAACCGTTTTTCACGATCTTCCTTGTCATCGCGTTTCGTCTCGCTGCTTTTCTGTTCGCGCTCGCTTGCGCGATGTCACACACGTGGTTTTGTGCTCGCAGCGCACGCACGCACGCACGCACGCACGCAACGCAAGTATTGTGCACGCACACTACGTAACACAATCCGCTTCCTCGATTTAGATCATCTAAACTCGACTCGCGGAAATTCGCCGTGGAGAGAGAGATTCGTCAGCTCGGAACGGAACGATCCTTGACGACGTCCGCGACGATGACGGTAAAGGGCGACGACGACGATGACGATGATGACGGAGAACTTTTTTTTTTCTCTCCAACGGGGTCTGCTCCGTTGACTGCCCAGGGTCAACCGGCTGGCTCTGCGCGGCACTTTTACCCGTTGGGTACTCTCAAGGACTCGGAGGTGGCTCCTATTCCTTTCTCTTATCCTTTCGCGCGCGCCTTTTTTATCCCGCTAACCTTTTTAAACGCACTTTTAATTCCGCTCGGCCGCGTGTCCCCAGTGAACGCCGCCGCAGAGTGGTTCCCCGTGTTCAGAGTACGCTCTTTCGTCGCGGATTATCAAATTTCTCACGTCTCCTTCGTAAATTCAACGTCGTCGTCGTGCAGCGCGACGCACCGTGACGATTGGCAAAAGAACGGCGGGAGAACGGAAAGCGAGTAGATCTCGCCACATCCGGATCGTCTTTCAGACTCGTCCTTCGCTATCGCGGTCTGTCCTCCGCCTCTTTCTTCTCGTTCCGCGACAGCGAGCCTTCTCTCGGCTCGCTCGTCGATGTCTTCCTTGTCCTCGTCGTCGAACCACGCGACGGTCGCGAGGACTCTTGTCCTCCGCGCGGCGGCGAGAAATCCGCGTCCTCCTCCTGCGGTTTTCGCGCACACGGTTGTCGTATCGCGGTCTGTTCCTCTCCTCTCCTCCTCCTCCTCCTTCTCCTGCTTCTCCTCCTTTTCTCCCTCTCCGTCTCGAACTGTCTCTCTCTCTTTCTTCGCTGTCCTTTTCCCTTCCGCGTCTCCCTTTCCGTCTGTCTGTCTCCTTTCTCTTCTGCGTGTTGTAATCCCTTTTGCGAAACTTCTTGCGCCCGGACGAGGCGGCGAGGTAAAAGCGAGCGCGCTGTCGATCGTGAACTGAGGGAGAGAGAGAGAGAGAGACAGGTTAAATTCGCACGCGAATACCGCACGTCGAGTCCTTCCACGGTGGTGGTGCACTACCGGGATGCCACTTGATGATAATGATGATGATAATGATAATGTTGACGACGACGATGACGATGAAGACCACTCTCTAGCAACTCCGGAAATGAATTACCGGTGGGATACCAACGACTGTGACCTTGAACATTCGCATTTCGTGCTGGACGGAGTGAAACGCGCGCGGGACCGGTCACTTTCCATCATTCTTTTTCGTTGTCAGCGCCGAGTCGCTCGCGACCGAGATTCAATCACTCCCGTTTTCGCGATCCTGGGTCCAACTATCTAATGATGAAAAACTCGTGATTACTTTTATACGAGCTGATACACCTCTGCAAACGCAAGCGTGCGAACGAAATGCGCGAGTATATTTCGCGAAGTAGCAGACTAGAAAACGTTGTTACGCAATGAACGAAGCACCGTTCCTCTTCTCTTTTCTCTTCTTATTCTTTCCTTAGCACGCCCTCTTCGACTTCTCCGGAACAGTAGATCCTCCGCATCGGCGAAACTTCTCGTCAAGGGCGCCGGAGGGGAATCCGCGATCATGCGAATCTGGATGCACGCACGAATACACACTCTCACTGTTTCGTGATATCTCTCTCTCTCTCTCTCTCTCTCTCTCTCTCTCTCTCTCTCTTCAGGAGGTAGAACAAAATGGGAAAGTCATCGGAGAAAGACAGATAGAGAAAGAGAGAGGCAAGAGATATTCGGTGGTACCCAGCCTACAGGAGGCAAGATCGAATTTTAACGCGCGCAATACGCGCTGCCGTGAGTTGTAGTCGACGGTTTCAACTTTTACTTTCAGCTCTTACACAACGCGGCCCGCTCTTGCTGGTACGTAAGTGGCGAGCATGCAGCGAGTCCTGGTTCTTAGTTTCGAGGCTTCTTCTCTTAATTTTTTCTTCTTTTTCTTCTTCTTGTTCTTCTTTCTCTTCTTCTTGTTATTTTTTTGTAATACTCCTTTACTTCCTTGTATTTGTTTCCCGCCAACAACCAGTCATAATCAAGATCAATGAACTTCTAAAGAGCAAAATTCTCAGTAGAATGAAATTACTTATCTATTCTTTAAATTTCTTTTCTTTCTTGTATCTATCTGGAAAATGATGAAGACAAAGCATTTGTCACAGCAAGAGGTACTTTCTTGTTTTCCGAATTAGTCACTACAACATTGAAGTATTAATACATTAATGCACAATCGTGAAAATTTGCATTTTGCAACGAGATCACTTGAGGCTTCAGGTAATTATAGGATCCAATCGCGAATAGGTGCACTCCCGATAGAATATTCGTAAATAGGAGGACTGATATGATTACCACGTGTCCTCACAATGTGAACACGCGGCGAACAACGAAGAGGACACTTAACGACGTTGTCAGTTTTCCTCGTGATGGTCCGTATCGCACTCCCGCGCGCACAAGCGGTGACACTCTCGATTGGAGTCGACGTATGTTTTTCGCGCGTGTTCGCTGTTTCTCTCTTTCTCTCTTTTTCCCTCTCTCTCTTTGTCTATCTATCTTTCTCTCCCTCTCTTTCTTCTTGTTTTATTTTCTCTCTCTCTTTTATTCTCCCTCTCTCTCTCTCTCTCTCTCTCTCTCTCTCTCTCTTCTTCTTCTTCTTCTTCTTCTTTCTCTTTCTTTCTTTACTTTGGAGGACTTCTTCAGGGAGAGAGGGTTCTCTTCCGGTCTCCGCGATGTGTCTCACTGCTCCTCGCTCCGTCGTAACTTTTGCGCAAAGCCGGGACCCTCTCTCACTCTCTACCTCTCTCTTTCTCTCTTTCTCTCTCTCTCTCTCTCTCTCTCTTTCTCTCTCCTGCTCTCACTCTCCTTCTCTCACGCGCGCTCTCTCTTTCTCTGTCCTAGGTAAGCGCGAAGAGAGGTAGAGTTGGTTAGCAGGAGGTGGCGACGGTAGTGGTGGTTACTCATTCGTTGTAGTGGTGGTACATCAGCGATATTCTAACGTGTATCGAATGAGTACAACCACGACGGCGAGCAGCGGCGGTAGTGGTGGTCATGGTGACGATGATGGTGATAGCGCAGCAGTAGTTGTAATAGTGGCGGGTGGTAGTGGCAAAGAAGAGGCCAGGTGTGGGCCCTGTAGATTTACGAGACCCCAGAAAGGGTTGAGGGTCCGAAAAGCGCGTTTCTCTTTGTTTCCGACGTTCTATTCTGCATCGAGGAAGAGGTTTTGCGACTCCGTGAGTTTATTTGTAAAGCGATCATGGTATTGGCTCTATGTTGAGTGGCACCTTTCCTCTGCCTCTCTTTCTCTCTCTCTCTCTCTCTCTCTCTCTCTCTCTCTCTCTCTCTCTCTCTCT